>NC_056730.1:608797697-609085197 GCF_019279795.1 Protopterus annectens | reverse complement strand
TTGGGTTCCAAATGTGCTGGGCGTCAGTACCAGAGCCAGTGGAGTGGGGGCAGGCTGAGCCACTGCAGTTGGTATTACTCACTGTACTTTGAATGATTTAATGATTTATTATGGATGGATGACATGGAGCCATTTTGAAGACACATAATAGAAAATAAAAAAGAGATAAGGTTTGGGGTGAGAAAAAAAACAGATAAACTTTATACCATCATATGTGACATACAATGCATTATCACAATAATACAACTATTGTATCTGAAGTTTTACATTTAAGTGTACTTCTTAACAGCTACAAACTATAATTATGGATTGCTGAAAGTAATCTTTGCAATGTGCATATATTGCACATATGCTTTGTCCAATTATACATATTACATTTAACAGCAGGGCATTTGTGCCAGTTGTATAGATTTTAATGTATGTAATATTATTAAAAATTTATAATATTGTATAGTTGTTACTTGTGACATTTCATAGGCTCATAGGTTCATAGGTGTGTACTAGGCTAATGGCCCTGGAGCCTTTACAAGCCTAGCCCATAGAATTGCCCTGGCATTGTGCCACCTGACATTAGTTCTCAGTGCCTCTATTGAGTAGGGCCACTGGAGTGATCCTGGGATGAACTTTCTGTTTCCCATCCACTCATCAATATTTCTTTTGAAGAAGGACAGTGAGGTCTCTCCTTGACATGTATGGGAAGTCTATTCCAGAGCATGGGCAGTCTCTGGGTTATGAACCTGTCCCTCCAGCATGTTCTGTTGATTGAGGTCTCTGTGACATGTGGTGTGGAGGGATTGGGATTTTTTTAGATCTAGCATTTCTAAAAGAGCTGTGTCAGACATGGCTTTGTAAGTTAAGCAGAGATCGCCTCTTAGTAGATAATATGGGACTGAGAAAAGCTGGAGTTTTTTGAGTCTGTCCATCTAGGACATGTGTTTAAGGCCTAGGATCCTCTTTGTGAGGTACTTTTGTGGCCTGTGCAGCTGTTGCAGGTGTCTAGTGAGGTACATGCCAAATGGGGCATTATATTCAATGATTGTCCTAATGAGAGAAGAGTAGAGAGAGATGATGACCTCTTTCTTCCTGGATGGAAAACCCTTGGTAATGAGATGCACCACATAGAATGACTTTCTGTCCACAGTGGTAATGTGATGGTCAAAGGAGAGGTTACTGTCAACCTGTGTCCCCAGATCTCTTGTAATGCCTTCAGTGTTCAGTGGACTACCATCGATGTGGTAATTTGTGGGAACTGAGTTTTTTCCAAAGGGGAAGAAGATGATTTTCTTGGCATTGAGCTTAAGGCCATGGCTTTGACACCAGTCATTGGTTTCAGTGAGGCCTTTCTGTAGAATGTATGCATCACTTGTGGAGTTAATAATGGCTCTCAGCTTGCATTCATCTGTGAATTTGGTCAGCCAGAGTCCCCCAGTGCTGGCCTGGATTCCGAGAAATAGATGCTAAACAGGAGAGGATCCAGGACCAATCATTGTGGGAATCCACTCATGATTGATAGGCAGTCTGACTTGGAGTCTGCTACTTTCACACTGTGCGATCTATCTGTGAGCCAATTTACAACCCATCTAGTGATATAGGGGTTGATGCTTAGATCGGTGAATCTATCTATAATTCCTGAGTGGGGAATGGTATCAAAGGCATTGGCCAGATCGAGGTAGGCTGTATGAACTACCTTGCCTTCATCCACAGCTCTGGTGACTGACTCAAAGAAGCCCACCAGGTTGAGCAAGCATGATCTACCCTTCACAAAACCAAACTGCATTGGCTCCAGAGTTTGGAGATTTCCTATATTCTTATTAATCAGGTCCATGATGATGTGCTCCATAGCCTTACATATCAGCCTCGTCAGGCTGAGGGGGGATAGTTCCCAGGGTCTGTAGTCACTCCCCCTTTATGGAAAGGGATGAGTATAGCAGTGTGCCATTCAGAAGGGACAAAGCCTGAGCTGAGGCTGTGATTGAACAGGGTACACAGGTGTGGTACCAGTTCACTTTGTAGTTCATGTAGAACACAGCCATGGATATTGTCAGGTCCCATGGAAGCTGAATTATTGGCCTTGGACAATGCAGCTTTAACCTGTGCAGCAGTAATTCTGGGTGCCTGGCATTCTTCCGGTATTGTGATTGGTCCTTTGGGTAGGTAAAGTTGGCACTGAATCTGTCAGCCAGTATGTTGGCAATATCTGTTGCTTTAGTATAAGAGGTACCATTGTGCAGTAGCTCAAAGCAAATCTGGGTATTGCCATGGAGATTCTTGACATAGCTAGAGAAGGCCTTGTGGTTATCTTTAGTATCTGCTGCAATTCTGCCTTCATAGCTAGCTTTAGAGGATTTTATGAGGGATCTCAACTTTTTTTTTTTTTTTTTTTTTTCCAATCTTGGGACTTCACCTTTTTCTGCAACAGTTTCTTCTTTGTGTTGTAGAGTTTGTTAATGGCAGGAGGCCACCAGATTGACTTCCTTTTTATGGAGGAGAGCATCTTGGTTCTGTTGGGTATGGCTAGTTCCATACATTTATGTATGTGTTCATACAGTGCATTGGTGTATGATTCAGCAGTCATGCAACTATTCTCCATTTGCATGGGTGCCATGAAGTTAGCCACCTCTGTTTTTAGGAGCCCAAAGTTAGCTTTGCAGAAGTTTTTCATGGTGGTTACTTTTGCGGGGGGTGTGGGTGGGATGTGGATTTCCATGGTGATTAGTTTGTGGTCAGATCTAACCAGGGAAGACTTGACTATTGCTGTAGAGAAATGGACCCTATGTCAGTAATAACCTGGTCAAGGATGTTGTGCCCTCTATTAGGGGTAAGAATGAGCTGGTCCAGGGCATTGGAATTAATGAATTCCAGGAAACTTTGGGCAAGCTTATAGTTGCATGAATAGTTTTCCCAGTTAATGGAGGGATAGTTAAAATCACCCAGTATGAGGGTGTTGGGTTGGACCATAATATTTTCCAAGGTGCTTAGGAACGTGGAGTGAGAGTCTTGAGACATGGTTGGGGACCTATAGCAGGCTATGACCTGAATCGCTGTCTTGCCCAATGTTAGTTGTACCTGAAGCATCTCCAATGCATTATGCTGCACTAATAGTCTGGAGGTGTGCACATCCTTAATAAATTTGGAGACACCACCTTTGGAGCTTCAGTCCAAGTTCTGGGGCCAAAAGATGTGAAATGAGTTATAACCTGGTTGTGCAGGGGTGCTTTCTGCTGCTTTAAACCAGGTCTCCATTATAGCACAAATGTTGATGTTCTTCATTTTAAGGAGGGCTTTGAGTGAGTGCATCTTGAGATTTAGACTCCTAGCGTTAAGCAGCATGACCCTCAGATTGCATTTATTTATAGCTGTTATGGTGGTAATTTGGTCTTTGGAATGTTGCCTAAAAAGGCACTATAGGGGTGGCAAGAGCCTTAGCCAGTATCTGGAAACCCAGGGGTGACAGATGCAGACCATCTTTGGAAAAGCATTGAGGTCTGTCAATTATGTCATTCCATGCAGAAAGATACTGGATCCCCTTAGAATGACACCAGAAACTTAGCCAATTGTTGAAGTCAATCATTTTCTGTTTGTATTGCGGTATCATCCTGGGCAACAGTAGGATGCTGCTCAGGGCTAGGGTCATACCTGCCTGGGCTACATAATCCGAGAGCTCCTCCATGTCTCTTTTCATGTAGATAAGGGAGGTGCATCTCAGGGAATTCACACCCACATGGACAATGACAGAGTCATACTTGTACTTGTTGTGGAGTGACCTGAGTACATGAGTTATGTATCGGATCCTGGCACCTGATAGGAAGCTGACTGTTACCTTCTCCTTATTCAACCTAGCATGTGGGAGATCATTGTGCCTCACTATCGAGTCACCTATGATTAGTTTATTGTGCAAGATGTTTTGCCTTAGCGGCTTATATTTGAACCCATTAAGTGGTACAGTTTGAAATATTTTCTGCTTAAAAACCTCAGCTTTGGCTGGCTAAGATCTAGTTGTATTCAACTGGACGTATAAGAGAATTTAAGTACCTTTTATCTGCACTTTTTTCAAATAATACAGTATTTAAATTGATTTAATTGTGTTGCATGAATATTAACTCAAGTGGAATTTTTGACTCTGTTCTTCAGTTAGTGCTTGCTTGAATTTTATTGTCTGTTAGTAATCACAGGTGTGGGGGTAGTCACATTCTTTGATTTCTGTCACTGCCTATTTAAGTGGGACAGTTTGAAATATGTTCTGCTTAAAAACCTCAGCTTTGGCCGGCTAAGATCTAGCTGCATTCAACTGGAAGTATAAGAGAATTTAAGTACCTTTTATCTGCACTTTTTTCAAATAATACAGTATTTAAATTGATTTAATTGTGTTGCATGAATAATAACTCAAGTGGAAGTTTTGACTCTGTTCTTCAGTTAGTGCTTGCTTGAATTTTATTGTCTGTTTGTAATTGCCGATGTGGGGGAGCCACATTCTTTGATTTCTGTCAATGATTATTTAAGTGGTACAGTTTGAAATCTTTTCTGCTTAAAAACCTCAGCTTTGGCTGGCTAAGATCTAGCTGTATTCAACTGGACGTATAAGCGAATTTAAGTACCTTTTATCTGCACTTTTTTTCAAATAATACAGTATTTAAATTTATTTAATTGTGTTGCATGAATATTAATTCAAGTGCAAGTTTTGACTCTGTTCTTCAGTTAGTGCTTGGTTGAATTTTATTGTCTGTTAGTAATTGCAGGTGTGGGGGAGCCACATTCTTTGATTCCTGTCACTGCCTATTTAAGTGGTACAGCTTGAAATATTTTCTGCTTAAAAACCTCAGCTTTGGCTGGCTAAGATCTAGCTGTATTCAACTGGACGTTTAAGAGAATTTAAGTACCTTTTATCTGCACTTTTTTCAAGTAATACAGTATTTAAATTGATTTAATTGTGTTGCATGAATATTAACTCAAGTGGAAGTTTTGACTCTGTTCTTCAGTTAGTACTTGCTTGAATTTTATTGTCTGTTAGTAATTGCAGGTGTGGGGGTAGCCACATTCTTTGATTTCTGTCAATGCCTATTTAAGTGGTACAGTTTGAAATATTTTCTGCTTAAAAACCTCAGCTTTGACCGGCTAAGATATAGCTGTATTCAACTAGACGTATAAGAGAATTTAAGTACCTTTTATCTGCACTTTTTTCAAATAATACAGTATTTAAATTGATTTAATTGTGTTGCATGAATATTAACTCAAGTGGAAGTTTTGACTCTCTTCTTCAGTTAGTGCTTGCTTGAATTTTATTGTCTGTTAGTAATTGCAGGTGTGGGGGTAGCCACATTCTTTGATTCCTGTCACTGCCTATTTAAGTGGTACAGTTTGAAATATTTTCTGCTTAAAAACCTCAGCTTTGTCCGGCTAAGATCTAGCTGTATTCAACTGGACGTATAAGAGACTTTAAGTACCTTTTATCTGCATGTTTTTCAAATAATACCGTATTTAAATTGATTTAATTGTGTTGCATGAATATTAACTCAAGTGGAAGTGTTGACTCTTTTCTTCAGTTAATTTCCCATCCACCCTCCCTGTTTTTGTTTTGGTGTTAATCTTAGTGGCTTCGAAACTGCCCACCCCTCTTGTAAATTTGTGTTTGTATACTCCTTCTGGGCCCATCTCATTTGCTCACTCAACTGACTGCAGTGAGATCATGTTCTGATTTCAGGCACTCCTACTGTGTACAAAGAGAGCATCTGGGAAAGAGAACAAAAACAATTTAAGCTTGTTTCCTGCCTTTCCTGTTAACTGTCTAGACTGTTTGTAAGCTTCTGAGCCCCCAAGGCCTTATGTGTTGGATGGAAGCCTACTAGCTTAGTTTTGTTTCTTATAACTAGCCAGTTTTCTAGTTTCAACACTCAAATATGTTTCTTTGAACTCAGCACTTTTTCAGAACTCATTGTAAGCAGTACATAAGCTGCAAATTACTGCAACACTCAACTTTCCTCACTTGTCTAGAGGAAAGCAGTTTTTAGTACTTAATAAATAAGCACCTATCCAGGCATGTCTAAGGGTCAGCTCCCAGTGATTTCTCCTGTCTACCTGATGAATCTGGGCATCTTGGGACAATGCAGCAATTGCCTCACGTACACAGACAACCCTCTCCTCCTACCACCTAACACTACAACCTGTGAGAGATGCACTTATATAGCCAAACTGGAAGCAAAGCTCTCTTCACCCAAGACTGGACTAGACAGTCAAGAGGAGAAGGTAAACACTTGCACCACACCACACTCATCACATAGTCCCTCAAAACCTACCCCACAAAAACACACACATAGAAACACAAAACACACACCTACATTCATGGAAGCTCTCAATAAAAACCTGCCCAAGCATCAGGAACATCCAAAGCATAAACGCAAGCAAACTCCACCCCCCAACACAACACAAATGACACATAGCCCACAAACTCAGTGTGCCACTCAACCACAGCACATAAGGCATAACAACATACCCAACACTCTAGTCATAGGTGACTCTATAGTCAGGCACACTGATGTTCCACTCACTAGACTAAACAAGGAGAAAGTTACTGTCAGCTGCCTGTCAGGTGCCAAGATCCACCACATAATGCATGCACTCAGGTCACTCCACAATAAGTACAAATATGACACTATCATTGTCCATGTTGGTGTGAATGACCTGAGACGTACCTCCCTGGACTACATGAAAAGAGACATGGAGGAGCTCCCCGATCTTGTATCCCAGGCAGGTATGACCCTTACCCTGAGTAGCATCCTGCCATCACCCAGAATGATACCACAGTACAAGTACAAAAAGATTGACTTCAACAATTGGCTAAGCTTCTGGTGTCATTCTAAGGGGATCCAGTATTTGTCTGCTGGGACGACATGATTGACAGACTACGATGCTTTGCCTGAGATGGCCTGCACCTGTCACCCTTAGGATTCCGGATACTGGCTAAGGGTCTTGCCACCCCTATAGTGACTTTTTTAGGCAAGGTTCAAATGACAAATTCACCACCGTAACAGGTACAAGCAAGCAAACTCTGAGGGTAATGCTACTCAATGCTAGAAGTCTAAACCTCAAAATGCACTCACTCGAGGCACTCCTTAAAATGGAGAACATTGACATATGTGCAGTGACAGAGACCTGGTTTAAAGCTCCAGAGAACACCCCTGCATTACCAGGCTACAATTCATACCACATCTTTCGGCCACCTAACCCAGAACGAAGCACTAAAGGTGGAAGCGTGTCCATATTCATTAAGGATATCCACACCTCCAGGCTAGTTGCACAGCATAATGCATCTGGAATTATCCAAGCGCAACTAACTCTGGGCAAGACCACAATCCAAATTGTAGCTTACTACAGACCCCCCACCATGCCCCAGGATTCCCACTCCTCATTTCTTGATACACTGGAAAGTATTAGGGTACAACCCGACACCCTAATAATGGGTGATTTCAACTACCCCACCATTAACTGGGAAAACTACTCATGTACCAACTCTTTTGCTCAACGATTTCTAGAATTCATAAATTCCAGTGCCTTGGATCAACTTATTCACATCCTCACCAGGGGCAGCAATATCCTAGACCTGGTCATTACCAACATGGGAAACCAGTGTTCCACACCAGAGGTCAATTCCTCGTTGGTCAGATCCGACCACAAGCTAATCAGCCTAAGACATCCACATGCCACCCCCACCCCCAAATAGGGAAACCATCATAAAAAACTTCTCCAAATCCAACTTCACACTTCTTAAGACAGAAGTGGCAAACTTCATGACACCCATGCAGATGGACAATAGAGGTATGACTGCTGAATCCTACACAAATGCACTTTATAAGCACTTACATGAGTGCATGGATCATGCTATCCCTAATAGAACCAAGATGTTTTCTTCCAAAAAAGCAGAAGCCAATCTGGTGGTCCTTTGCCATAAACAAACTCTACAACAGAAGAAAGAAACTGTTGCAAAAAAGAGTAAAATCCCATGACTGGAGGAACTCCCTGGTCAACCTCAGTAAGAAGCTGAGATCCCTCATAAAATCCTCCAAAGCTAGTTAAGAAAACAAAATTGCCACTGACTAAAGACAACCACAAAGCATTCTATAGCTATGTCAAGAATCTCAATGGTAACACTCTGATCTGCCCTGAGTTACAGCACAATGGCACTAAATATACAGAGCCAACTGATATTGCCAACATCCTAGCAGATAGGTTCAGTGCTAACTTTACCCCCCTCTCACCCCCTAGAGGGCCCATCTCTATACTGGAAGAATGCAAATCTCCTATAATCATGGCTGCACAGGTAAAAAACACACTCTCCAAAGCCAAGAACACAGCATCCAGGAGACCTGACAATATCCCAGGCTGCATTCTACATGAACTACAGAATGAACTGGCACCCTACCTAAGTACCATGTTCAGTCATAGCCTCAACTCAGGCTTTGTACCCACTGAATGGCACACCATGATGGTTATCCCACTCCACAAAGGGGGAACCATGACGGACCCCGGGAACTACCGCCCCATTAGCCTGACGAGCCTGGTCTGCAAGGACATGGAATGTATCATTGTGGAACTCATAAACAAAGACACTGGTAATCTCCAGACTCTGGACCCTACCCAGTTTGGATTTGTAAAAGGCAGATCATGTCTCCTAAACCTGATTGACTTCTTTGAAGCAGTCACCAAAGCCATAAATGAGGGTAAAATGGTTCACACAGCTTATCTAGATCTCACCAAGGCTTTCGACACCATCCCCCACTCTGGAATTATAGATAAGCTCATAAACTAGGTATAAATCCCTATGTCACAAGATGGGTTGCCAACTGGCTCATGGACAGAACCCACACTGTGAAAGTAGCAGATTCCAAATCCGACTTCAGACCTGTGACAAGTGGAATACCACAGGGTTCAGTCCTGGGTCCTCTCCTGTTTGGTATCTACTTCTCTGAAGTGCAGGCTAACACAGAAGGTCTTTGGCTAACAAAGTTTGCAGATGACTGCAAACTAGGAGCCATAATCGAAACTCCTAACGATGTGGACAAACTACAAAAGGTCCTCACTGAGACAGATACCTGGTGTCAAAGCCATGGCCTGAAGCTCAATGCCAAAAAGTGTATTGTCATCCTCTTTGGTAAAAACTCTGTACCCATGAACTACCACATAGCTGGTAGTCTACTTAATGCCAAAAATGTGATAAGAGACCTTGGGATACAGGTGGGCAGTAGTCTCTTCTTTGATAATCACATCGCCACAGTGGTCAGGAAATCCTTCTACATGGCTCATCTTATCACAAAAGGATTCTCATCCAGAAAAAAAGAGGTCATTGTTCCCCTGTACTCATCACTCATTAGACCCATTATAGAGTACAACGCCCCTTTTGGTATGTACCTCACAAGACATCTACAACAACTGGAAAGACCACAGAAATACCTCACAAAGAGGATTACTGGCCTCAAACAGATGCCCTACGCAGACCGTCTCAAAAAACTACAGCTTTACTCCATCGCATATCGCCTAGTTAGAGGCGATCTCTGCCTAACATACAAAGCTATGTCAAACTCAGAGCTGTTGGACATGCTCCACTTAAAGAAATCCCAATCCCTCCAAGCTACACGCTCTAGGGACCTAAACCTTGTCACCACAATAAATAGAACATGCTGGAGGGATAGATTCCTGTCCCAGAGACTTCCCATACTCTGGAACAGACTACATAGCTATGTCAAACAGAGCTCCTCATTAGCACTCTTCAAGAGAAATCTTGATGATTGGATGGGAAATGGGAAAGTCACCCCCGGGATCACTTATGTGGCTCTGCTCGACAGGGGCACAGGAAAATAATTTTCTTGGGTGGCGAAAGCCAGTGTACATTTTTTGGCTAGGCTTATATAGGCCCTAGGGCCAATAGCCTAGTACCTACCTATGAGCTTATGAACCTATAACCTCTGACTACCATCTTACACTTGACTCCTAAAGATGGTTTGTGCTACAGTCTTATGCATGCATACTTGCTTTTACAGTAAGGCTATGCATGCTTAGTTTGCTACTACTGTATAGAAAACAAAACATTTGTCTTTAAATTTTAAAGCTACAATAATATTTTTCTTGTTCTGCATACATACCACTTTCTTCCCTCAGTCTCTGCAGATGATCAGCACTGGCTTGCCTATTTGCCAGTATTTCAAGATTAGCTGTGAAAAGAAAAGAAAAGATGAGCATTACACATACCAATATTGCTGATATTTAGCTTTCTATGTATTATTGATTCACTTTATTAGCATACTTACACAACTGTGGGATGTCACTAATTTGAAACTCATCTAACCACTGGTTAAGTGTATCCCTCTTGTGTCTTTTTAGGTCATGGAAGTGGTGCTTACACTGTTTACCTGTGTGTAGGATGCCAGTTGCCTAAATACAGCCTTAGCCAGACCATTCCAAGCTTCAGATTGTACTGGAAGCCAGAATAGTCCCCTTGCAGAAGCCTTTTGCTGTGACCCATTACCAGGAGTCCAATAAATATTCTGGACTCCTGAACAGCCCACCTCTGTGCCCTAAATTTAGCACCTTCCTTTCTAACACCAGACATGTCCAATCCCAAAGCAGTGCAATAGCAAATAATGATTTCCTGCCAATTCCTTTTATCGGATTTACTGGTAGTGCACAAACCTGAATGATGATGCTAACCTTGTTTAGGCAATGTTAAGTGGAGAGCAACAGTGCCAAACAGAGAGGAAAGCAGCTTTAGAAATTGGAAGGTTAATCTGACACTTGAAATTAGTTTGAGAGGTGTCTGCTGCTGTAACTGTTAGGTGATTTAACTTTACAGGCATGCACTGGGGGCATACATTTTATGACTTGACACATGGACATTAGGCTTCATACACTGCTAAAATTGATTTTTACAAATTGGGATTCAATCCTATGCATAAGGGACAAAACATTTTCTCCCACAGCAGCGATTTCCATCTTTGTAATAAAAGAAGGGTTTTTCAGGCAGTCATAAGATCATAGGAGGTTACTAGGTTAATGGCCCTTGGGCCCTTATAAGCCTAGCCAACAGTTTATCCCCAAAAGAGAAACATCAGTCAGGACCTGTCACCACTCTCAATGAAGGACAAAGGTGGAACCCCTGGGACAAATTTGTGGTTTCCCATCCACTCATCAAGGTTGCACTTGAAGACTGTCAAGTGAGGTATAGGATCATAGGAGTTTAAAAGTGTATGGAATAACCTGTATTCCAACCCAGGACTGTATGTATGGTATTCCTACGCTTACACTTATTATCACAAGAAGGTTGATTTTTTAAAAATATAGATGAAAACCTGAGTTGTTAACCATGTATGAGTGTAACCTGAAATGTCCTTGTATATCCATTCATTTGTGTATGTGTCTTATTTAAGTGTGAAGGCATTCCAAGTCCAGATAGCAGAATTATACTTACAGAAACATAGTAGACAGTATAACCTCAGTCATACATCTAAACCTTCAAAATACAGTACGGGTATCTTATCCCTCATACATATAATTCATATCAGTTCTACTATTTATAATTATGTAAAAAGTGTAATAAGTGATATTTAATATAATGTGTACTGGAACAACAGTAAAATATCTGGAATTTCCTGTATTAAAGCTTAAAACCATGGGCATGGCAGACCTACAATTACACCTGTTGCCAAAGGAATACTGAAATAAAACTTGGATATTTTCCTGTTCTTTACTATAAACTGAAGTGTCACAAAAGTAAAAATATATTACACATCCTGTATTATAATCGCAGACCAGCCCTACACTTATACCTGCTGCCACAGGGATAGTTAAATAACAGTTGCATAATTATTCCCTATTCATTCTTAACTTCTGTCTGTTAACCACCATACAATGCTGCTTAGTGTGTTTGCACAGTACCCAACAGAATTAATAGAGTGCATCTATTTTAAAATTGCTATCTGCTTCCTGTCTGCAGGTGTTTGATGGCTACAGGTGTTAAGGAAGCTTGCTAACTGCCGTGCAACATCACTTAGTGGTGTTGCAGGATGGAAAGCAAAAACTGCAACAGTTTATCTTTTTTGACCTTTACAATGTCTGCAGGTGTTCTTTCTGCTTCCTGTGTAGGCCACTAGTCCGGGTTTGCACACTGCTAAGTGTAGCATAAATTAGGTAAGCACAGCTAAACCTGACATTCATTATGGTTCTCCATTTCCCCTGTTTGAGCCAGGCAGCACACTGCTCAAACACTGGCATTTAAAAAAAGGAAAATTATGTGAAAGGAAGAAAATAAATCTAGTAAATCAAGAACAATACAAACATTTATGTTGGTACACATGAAATATTTTCACTCAGGTCTGGATTTGAACTCTGACTCCAATGAGGCTTCAAAACACAGTAAGGGTGTCTTATCCCTCTTTGTCACAGACACAACTACATTGCACATACAACCAACTGCAACATCATCCACAGTACTAACAATGCATGACAGCTGTTTGTACATGTATTAATATCAGATGTAGTGTACTGAGTGCTCACACAACCATTTATGACTATTGCTTGCATAATTGAAGCTGTGCCTTACCGCTCTATGTTTGTTGTTCATTCTTGTCTTATCTGACTAGTAATTTGAGACATGCAGTCTATAAGGCATTCTGTATCATTGTCCTTAAAATATTTGAGGATGGTAAATGACAATAATATACATTTGTCAGGAAATAAAGGGGTGGTTAGATGTTACTGAACAAAAACTATCACAATGTGTGCTTCTTACTTACATTTAAAGCCTTGACACAATTACTTCTGCACTTTGCAAAGATAAAATGATTGACTTCAACAATTGGCTAAGCTTTTGGTGTCATTCTAAGGGGATCCAGTATCTGTCTACCTGGGATAACATGATCGACAGACCACAATGCTTTTCCAGAGATGGCCTGCACCTGTCACCCTTGGAATTCCGGATACTGACTAAAGCTATTGCCACCCCATAGTGACTTTTTTAGGCAAGGTTCAAATAACAAATTCACCACCAACAGGTACAAGCAAGCAAAATCTGAGGGTAATGCTACTCAATGCTGGAAGTCTAAACCTCAAAATGCACACACTTGAGGCAGTCCTTAAAATGGAGAACACCAACATCTGTGCAGTGACAGAGACCTAGTTCTAGGCTCCTGAGATCACCCCTGCATTACCAGGCTATAATTCATACCACACCTTTTGGCCACCTAAACTGGAGCAAAACACTAAAGGTGGAGGCGTGTCCATATTCATTAATGATATCCACACCTCCAGGCTAGTTGCTCAGCATAATCCATCTGAGATCATTCAAGTGCAACTAACTCTGGGCAAGACTACAATCCAAATTGTAGCTTGCTACAGATCTCCCACCATCACCCAGGATTCCTACTCCTCATTTCTTGATACACTGGAAAATATTAGGGTACAACCTAACACCCTGATAATGGGCAATTTCAACTACCTCACCATTAACTTGGAAAACTACTCATGTACCACCTATTTTGCTCAACATTTTCTGGAATTCATAAATTCCAACACCTTGGATTGACTTATTCACACCCCCACCAGGGGCAGCAATATCCTAGACCTGGTCATTACCAAAATGGGTGACCAGTGTTCCACACAAGAGGTCAAGTCCTCATTGGTCAGATCCGACCACAAGCTAATCACCCTAGACATCCACATCCTGTCCCCCCCCATTAGTGAAACCACCGTAAAAACTTTCTCCAAAGCCAAGTTCACGCTTCTTAAGACAGAAGTGACAAACTTCACGACACCCATGAAGACGGACAATAGTGGTATGACTGCTGAATCCTACACAAATGCACTTTATAAGCACTTACACGAGTGCATGCATCATGCTATCCCTAACAGAGCCAAGATGCTATCCTCCAAAAAAAGGAAGCTAATCTGGTGGTCCCCTGCCATAAACAAACTCTACAACAGAAGAAAGAAGAAATTGCTGCAAAAAAGAGTAAAATCCCATGACTGGAGGAACTCCCTGGACAGCCTCAGTAAGAAGCTGAGATCCCTCATAAAATCCTCCAAAGCTAGTTATGAAAATAAAATCATCACTGTTTCTAAAGAAACCACAAAGCATTCTATAGCTATGTCAAGAATCTCAATGACAACACTCAGATCTGCTCTGAGTTACAGCACAATGGCACTAAATATACAGAACTAACTGATACTGCCAACATCCTGGCAGATAGGTTCAGTGCTAACTTTACCCCCTCTCACCCCCTATAGGGCTCATCTCTATACTGGAAGAATGCAAATTTCCTGTAATTATGACTGCACAGGTAAAAACCACACTCTCCAAAGCCAAGAACACAGCATCCATGGGACCTGACAACATCCCAGGCTGTGTTCTACACAAACAACAGAATGAACTGGCACCCCACCTAAATACCATGTTCAATCATAGCCTCACCTCAGGCTTTGTTCCCACTGAATGGTGCACAGTGACGGTTATCCCTCTCCACAAAGGGGGATCCATCACGGACCCCAGGAACTACTGACTCATTAGCCTGATGAGCCTGGTCTGCAAGGCCATGGAACATATCATCATGGAATTTATAAACAAAGAGTTGGTAATCTCCAAACTCTGGAACCCACCCAGTTTGGGTTTGTAAAAGCTAAACTTGATAGACTTCTTTGAAGCAGTCACCAAAGCCATATATTAGGTTAAGGTGGTTCACACAGCCTATCTAGATCTTGCCAAGGCTTTCAACAACATCCCCCACTATGGAATTATAGATAAACTCACTAAACTAGGTATAAATCCCGATGTCACAAGATGGGTTGCCAACTGGCTCACTGACAGAACCCACACTGTGAAAGTGTCAGATTCCAAATCCGTCTTCAGACCAGTGACACATGTTGTACCACATGGTTCAGTCCTGGGTCCTCTCCTGTTTGGTATCTACTTCTCTGAAGTGCAGGCTAACACAGAAGGTCTTTGGCTAACAAAGTTTGCAGATGACTGCAAACTAGGAGCCATAATCAAAACTCCTAATGATGTGGAAAACTACAAAAGGGCCTCACTGAGACAGATACCTGGTGTCAAAGCCATGGCCTGAAGCTCAATGCCAAAAAGTGTATTGTCATCCCCTTTGGTAAAAGCTCTATACCCATGAACTACCACATAGCTGGTAGTCTACTTAATGCCGAAAATGTGATGAGACCTTGGGACACAGGTAGACAGTAGTCTCTTCTTTGATAATCACATCACCACAGTGTTATGTGGCTCATCTTATCACAAAAGGATTCTCATCCAGAAAAAAAGAGATCATTGTTCCACTCTACTCATCACTAATTAGACCCATTATGAGTACAATGCCCCTTTTGGTATGTACCTCACAAGACATCTACAACAACTGGAAAGACCACAGAAATACCTCACAAAGAGGATTACTGGCCTCAAACAGATGCCCTACGCAGACCGTCTCAAAAAACTACAGCTTTACTCCATCGCATATCGCCTACTCAGGCGTGATCTCTGCCTAACATACAAAGCTATGTCAAACCCAGAGCTGTTGGACATGCTCCACTTAATGAAATCCCAATCCCTCCAATCTACATGCTTTAGGGACCTAAACCTTGTCACCACAATAAACAGAACATGCTGAAGGGATAGATTCCTGTCCCAGAGACTTCCCATACTCTGGAACAAACTACCTATCTATATCAAACAAAGCTCCTCATTAGCACTCTTCACGAAAAAGCTTGATGATTGGATGGGAAATGGGAAATTCACCCCAGGGATCACTTATGTGGCTCTGCTCGACAGGGGCACAGGAAAATAATTTTCTTGGGTGGCAAAAGCCAGGGTACATTTTTGGCTAGGCTTATATAGGCCCTAGGGCCAATTGCCTAGTACCTACCTATGAGCTTATGAACCTATAACCTCTGACTGCCATCTTACACTTTACTCCTAAAGATGGTTTGTGCTACAGTCTTATGCATGCATACTTGCTTTTACAGTAAGGCTATGCATGCTTACTTTGCTACTACTGCATAGAAAACAAAACAATTGTCTTTAAATTATAAAGCTACAATAATACTTTTCTTGTTCTGCATACATACCACTTTCTTCCCTCAGTCTCTGCAGATGATCAGCACTGGCTTGCCTATTTGCCAGTATTTCAAGATTAGCTGTGAAAAGAAAAGAAAAGATGAGCATTACACATACCAATATTGCTGATATTTAGCTTTCTATGTATTATTGATTCACTTTATTAGCATACTTACACAACTGTGGGATGTCACTAGTTTGAAACTCATCTAACCACTGGTTAAGTGTATCCCTCTTGTGTCTTTTTAGGTCATTGAAGTGGTGTTTACACTGTTTACCTGTGTGTAGGATGCCATTTGCCTACATACAGCCTTAGCCAGACCATTCCAAACTTCAGATTGTACTGGGAGCCAGAATAGTCCCCTTGCAGAAGCCTTTTGCTGTGGCCCATTACCAGGAGTCCAATAAATATTCTGGACTCATGAACACCCCACCTCTGTGCTCTAAATTTAGTACCTTCCTGTCTAACACCAGGCATGTCCAATCCCAAAGCAGTGCAATAGCAAATAATGATTTCCTGCCAATTCCTGTTATCGGATTTACTGGTAGTGCACAAACCTGAATGATGATGCTAACCTTGTTTAGACAATGTTAAGTGGAGAGCAACAGTGCCAAACAGAGAGGAAAGCAACTTTAGAAATTGGAAGGTTAATCTGACACTTGACATTGCTTTGAAGGGTGTCTGCTGCTGTAACTGTTAGGTGATTTAACTTTACAGGTATGTAAATTTCATGATCTGACACATGTACATTAGGCTTCAAACACTGCTAAAATTGATTTTTACAAATTGGGATTCAATCCTATGCATAAGGGACAAAACATTTTCTCCCACAGCAGCGATTTCCATCTTTGTAATAGAAGAAGGGTTTTTCAGGCAGTCATAAGATCATAGGAGGTTACTAGGTTAATGGCCCTTGGGCCCTTATAAGCCTAGCCAACAGTTTATCCCCAAAAGAGAAACATCAGTCAGGACCTGTCACCGCTGTCAATGAAGGACAAAGGTGGAACCCGTGGGACAAATTTGTGGTTTCCCATCCACTCATCAAGGTTGCACTTGAAGACTGTCAGTGAGGTATTGGATCATAGGATTTTAAAAGTGTATGGAATAACCTGTATTCCATCCCAGGACTGCATTATGGTAATCCTACGCTTACACTTATTATCACAAGAATGTTGATTGTTTAAAAATATAGATGAAAACCTGAGTTGTTAACCATGCATGAGTGTAACCTGAAAATGTCCTTGTATGTACATTCATTTGTGTATGTGTCTTATTTAAGTGTGAAGGCAATCCAAGTCCAGATGACAGAATTATACTTATAGAAACATAGTAGACAGTATAACCTCAGCCATACATCTGAACCTTCAAAATACAGTACGGGTGTCTTATCACTCATACATATAATTCATATCAGTTCTACTATTTATAATTATGTAAAAAGTATTATAAGTGATATTTAATGTAATGTGTACTGGAACAACAGTAAAATATCTGGAATTTCCTGTATTAGAACTTAGGACCATGGGCATGGCAGACCTACAATTACACCTGTTGAAAAAGGAATACTGAAGTAAAACTTGGATATTTTCCTGTTCATTACAATAAACTGAAGTGT
Organism: Protopterus annectens; assembly: GCF_019279795.1. Classification (NCBI taxonomy): domain Eukaryota; kingdom Metazoa; phylum Chordata; order Ceratodontiformes; family Protopteridae; genus Protopterus; species Protopterus annectens. The sequence goes on along the minus strand of NC_056730.1, from coordinate 609,067,488 downwards.
CACAACAGTAAAAATATATTACACATCCTGTATTAGAACCCCAGACCAGCTGTATTATAGCCCTACACTTATACCTGCTGCCACAGGGATAGTTAAATAACAGTTGCATAATTATTCCCTATTCATTCTTAACTTCTGTCTGTTAACCACCATACAACGCTGCTTAGTGTGTTTGCACAGTACCCAACAGAATTAATAGAATGCATCCAGTTTAAAATTGCTGACTATCTGCTTCCTGTCTGCAGGTGTTTGATGGCTATAGGTGTTAAGGAAGCTTGCTAACTGCCGTGCAACATCACTTAGTGGTGTTGCATGATGGAAAGCAAAATCTGCAACAATTTATCTTTTTTTGACCTTTACACTGTTTATGCCCAGTCTGCAGGTGCTCTTTCTGCTTCCTGTGTAGGCCACTAGTCCAGATTTGCACACTGCTAAGTGTAGCATAAATGAAAAAAGCACAGCTAAACCTGACATTCATTATGGTTCTCCATTTCCCCTGTTTGAGCCAGGCAGCACACTGCGCAAACACTGGCATTTAAAAAAAAGGAAAATTATGAGAAAGGAGAAAAGAAATCTAGTAAATCAAGAACAATACAAAATTTATGTTGGTACACATGAAATATTTTCACTCAGGTCTGGATTTGAACTCTCACTCCAGTGAGGCTTCAAAACACAGTAAGGGTTTCTTATCCCTCTTTGTCACAGACACAACTACATTGCACATACAACCAACTGCAACATCATCCACTGTACTAGCAATGCATGGCAGCTGTTTGTACATGTATTAATATCAGATGTAGTGTACTGAGTGATCACACAACCATTTATGACTATTGCTTGCATAATTGAAGCTGTGCCTTACCGCTCTATGTTTTTGTTCATTCTTGTCTTATCTGACTAGTAATTTGAGAAATGCAGTCTATAAGGCATTCTGTATCATTATCCTTAAAATATTTGAGGATGTTAAATGACAGTAATATACATTTGTCAAGAAATGAAGGGGTGGTTAGATGTTACTGAACAAACACTATGAAAATGTGTGCTTCTTACTTACATTTAAAGCCTTGACACAATTACTTCTACACTTTGCAAAAATAAAATGATTGACTTCAACAATTGGCTAAGCTTTTGGTGTCATTCTAAGGGGATCCAGTATCTGTCTACCTGGGATAACATGATCGACAGACCATGATGATTTTCCAGAGATGGCCTGCACCTGTCGCCCTTGGATTTCCGCATACTGGCTAAAGCTCTTGCCACCCCTATAGTGACTTTTTTAGGCAAGGTTCAACTGACAAATTCACCACCAACAGGTACAAGCAAGCAAAATCTGAGGGTAATGCTACTCAATGCTGGAAGTCTAAACCTCAAAATGCACTCACTTGAGGCACTCCTTAAAATGGAGAACACCGACATCTGTGCAGTGACAGAGACTTGGTTCTAGGCTCCTGAGACCACCCCTGCATTACCAGGCTATAATTCATACCACAGCTTTCGGCCACCTAACCTGGAGCGAAACACTAAAGGTGGAGGCGTGTCCATATTCATTAATGATATCCACACCTCCAGGCTAGTTGCTCAGCATAATCCATCCGAGATTATCCAAGTGCAACTAACTCTGGGCAAGACTACAATCCAAATTGTAGCTTGCTACAGATCTCCCACCATGACCCAGGATTCCTACTCCTCATTTCTTGATTCACTGGAAAATATTAGGGTACAGCCTAACACCCTGATAATGGGCAATTTCAACTACCTCACCATTAACTTGGAAAACTACTCATGTACCACCTCATTTGCTCAACATTTTCTGGAATTCATAAATTCCAACACCTTGGATTGACTTATTCACACCCCCACCAGGGGCAGCAATATCCTAGACCTGGTCATTACCAAAATGGGTGACCAGTGTTCCACACCAGAGGTCAAGTCCTCATTGGTCAGATCCGACACAAACTAATCACCCTAGACATCCACATCCTGTCCCCACCCCCCATTAGGGAAACCGCCGTAAAAAAATTTTCCAAAGCCAACTTCATGCTTCTTAAGACAGAAGTGGCAAACTTCACAACACCCATGCAGACGGACAATAGAGTTATGACTGCTGAATCCTACACAAATGCACTTTATAAGCACTTACACGAGTGCATGCATCGTGCTATCCCTAACAGAGCCAAGATGCTATCCTCCTAAAAAAGGAAGCTAATCTGGTGGTCCCCTGCCATAAACAAACTCTACAACAGAAGAAAGAAGAAATTGCTGCAACAAAGAGTAAAATACCATGATTGGAGGAACTCCCTGGACAGCCTCAGTAAGAAGCTGAGATCCCTCATAAAATCCTCCAAAGCTAGTTACGAAAAAAAATCATCACTGTTCCTAAAGACAACCACAAAGCATTCTATAGCTATGTCAAGAATCTCAATGGCAACACTCAGATCTGCTCTGAGTTACAGCACAATGGCACTAAATATACAGAACTAACTGATACTGCCAACATCCTGGCAGATAGGTTCAGTGCTAACTTTACCCCCTCTCACCCCCTAAAGGTATCATCTCTATACTGGAGAATGCAAATTTCCTGTAATTATGACTTCACAGGTAAAAAACACACTCTCCAAAGCCAAGAACACAGCATCCATGGGACCTGACAACATCCCAGGCTGTCTTCTACACGAACAGCAGAATGAACTGGCACCCCATCTAAGTACCATGTTCAATCATAGCCTCACCTCAGGCTTTGTTCCCACTGAATGGTGCACAGTGATGGTTATCCCACTCCACAAAGGGGGATCCATCACGGACCCCAGGAACTACTGACTCATTAGCCTGATGAGCCTGGTCTGCAAGGCCATGGAACATATCATCATGGAATTTATAAACAAAGAGTTGGTAATCTCCAAACACTGGAACCCACCCAGTTTGGGTTTGTAAAAGGCAGAGCATGACTCCTAAACTTGATAGACTTCTTTGAAGCAGTCACCAAAGCCATATATTAGGGTAAGGTGGTTCACACAGCCAATCTAGATCTCGCCAATACTTTCAACAACATCCCCCACTCTGGAATTATAGATAAACTCACTAAACTAGGTATAAATCCCAATGTCACAAGATGGGTTGCCAACTGGCTCACTAACAGAACCCACACTGTGAAAGTAGCAGACTCCAAATCCGACTTCAGACCAGTGACAAGTGGAGTACCACAGGGTTCAGTCCCGGGTCCTCTCCTGTTTGGTATCTACTTCTCTGAAGTACAGGCTAACACAGAAGGTCTTTGGCTAATGAAGTTCACAGTTGACTGCAAACTAGGAGCCATAATCAAAACTCCTAACAATGTGGACATCCTACAAAAGGGCCTCTCTGAGACAGATGCCTGGTGTTAAAGCCATGGCCTCAAGCTCAATGCCAAAATGTGCATTGTCATCCCTTTTAGTAAAAACTCTGTACCCATGAACTACCACATAGGCAGTAGTCTACTTAACACCAAAAGTGCGATAATTGACTTTGGGACACAGGTGGACAGTAGTCTCTCCTTTAATAATCACATTGCCACAGTAGTCAAGAAATCCTTCTACATGGCACACCTCATCACAAAAGGTTTCTCATCCAGGAAAAATGAGGTAATTGTTCCCCTCTACTCATCACTCATTAGACCCATTATAGAGTACAATGCTCCTTTTGGTATGTACCTCAAAAGCCATCTACAACAACTGGAAAGGCCACAGAAATACCTCACAAACAGAATTACCAGTCTCAAACAGATGCCCTATGCAGACCATCTCAAAGAATTCCAGCTTTACTCCGTCACATATCGCCTGCACAGAGGCGATCTCTGCCTAACATACAAAGCTATGTCAAACCCAGAGCTGTTGGACATGCTCCACTTAAAGAAATCCCAATCCCACTGAGCTACATGCTCTAGGGACCTAAACCTTGTCACCACAATAAACAGAGCATGCTGGAGGGATAGATTCCTGTCCCAGAGACTTCACATATTCTGGAACAAACTACCTATCTATATCAAACAAAGCTCCTCATTAGCACTCTTCAAGAAAAAGCTTGATGATTGGATGGGAAATAAGAAATTCACCCCAGGGATCACTTCTGTGGCTCTGCTCGACAGGAGCACAGGAAAATAATTTTCTTGGGCGGCAAAAGCCAGGGTATCTTTTTGGCTAGACTTATATAAGCCCTAGTGCCAATAGCCTAGTACCTACCTATGAACCTATGAACCTGACTGACACACTCACTGGAAGTAAAAGAGTCTGAATTGCTGTTGTATTTTCCTTCTCCCTACCAGTAATCATTCACATTTTCAATCCATTAGTAACAAACACTGAGGGAGTGCCTGCACTACACAGAGTCAAATATTTGGGATTCAGAAATTCTAATGAATTCACACCTTATTTGCATGTTCACAGTGCTCACAGCCCTGACTCTACACTATAAAAAAGCAACCATGGAGCTGAGAAAAATGAAGGTGAGTATGGATAACACAGAAGAAGAGATTAATTTGGGATTTATCTGCACAGAATATTTTAATTTGGGATTTATCTGCACAGAAGATTATTGATCTTAATAAGGTATGCTTGCATTTTATAGCCATATACTGGATATGCTGAAATGTCACTAAGAAATATCTGTTTTAATATATATATATATATATATATATATATATACATATATATATATATATACATATATATATATATATATATATATATATATACATATATATATATATATATATATATATATATATACACACACACACACACACACACACACACACACACACACACAGATATATATATATATATATATATATATATATATATATATATATATATATATATATATATATATATATATGTATATTAGTATACATTAGCAAATGCTAGTTTTATCAGTATGCATTTCTTAGAAGTGCACCAATGGCATAGGCATGTTTGTCAGGGCATTTTACTTTCTCAGATGCACAGCATTATCAACTGTCTTCACAAATGTTAATGTTACAAATGTTTCTTTCTTTATACTCTTTTGTTATTTCCATGAAATATAAATGCCCTACATCGTCAATAATACAGGGGTGTCTGCAATCTAGGATGGCCCATAAACATCTCTGGGGGACTGCTAGCCACAGGTTGACATGACTGGCATTTGCATAAAACTGAATGTTATGTTAAATGTGTACACATGTTTCAAGGACAGTTTATTTGATAGCACTTTTAGCAGTTCACTGACTGTTATCAAAATGGGTCATTTGTTTGTTGTTTTGGGAGTGGGGAAACGAAGTTCCATATCAGTGTTGGGACAAACAAAATTTGCTATTGTTACTGTCCTTGTTTTGGATCCAACCTTGCTTTGTGTGTGATTGGAATATGTTATAACCACATAATTCCTTTTTATCTTTGAATATCTTAACTGTTTTGTTTCCCTTGAGGGCAATAGTGAAATACTACCTTTTATGTGTTATGTCTAAGCAGGACTTTTATTTATGTGATACTTATGTGTATTATCTTTCTTTAGTGTTTTATGTCACCTAGAACTATGGCATCCAGGTGTCCCAATCCCCACAAACTTCCTTCAGTTAACCTGAGAACAAAGTAATTGTGGAAGCATTTAGGCAACATGGTGCCTTTCTGCTCAAGAGGGGACATGGAGATAAGTCAGCATTATGCTAATTTTGCAGCAGATAGTGGCTGATGTGACATCAGGACATATGATCAGGTGTGCATAGGGCCACTGACATTATTTCATCAGCCCAGGGAAGAGCAACTGCAGTGGCCTATGAAGGTATGGTTACTGGGGCAGCCTGCTATACAGCCACTACTGACACCAAATGAAGAGTTCCTGTCCACTATCAGGGATCCAGACAGTTCACTGTAAAATGCACAACAGCATGTCATTGATGTTGGTGCTGCTGTTTCAGGGAGGGCAAGTATGTCCCAGAAGGAGCTTCCATTTAGGCCTAACTAGCTCAATTGTTAAATTCATGTTGTATTGTAAAATAATGACAGCAGTATTAAGTTCTGATTAACATTACACTTTTTTGTAGGGGGGATAGCTGTAGACTGACCCCATTAACAACATATTCTGGTTGATTTCAAGTGGCTTTAGGTTGGACTTGTCATCCAAGTTCTTCTTGAAAATATAGTTAATGAACCTATAAAGGGCAAATAGTTTTAACCCCCTGTGTTACTGTCCATTGGGATGATGGTGTCCTTACCTTTTGCTTAACTTCTTCGAAAACCATCCATTATAGGGAACCTACATTCATCTGCATATGGTAAGCCAAATATTTTTATGTCAGTACTCATGAGTGGTTCAAAGAAATATTTGTTTTGTGATGTGGGTGTTAGGACTGTTGTATTTATTGCTGTACTGTCTGCAATGGTGGTACCACTGTTATTTTATTAACATACATTTGACTGTAGTGGTGTAGGTATTAATTTCTTTCCTGTGTTTGTTGCTTATTATCATAGGTGATCCTGATGGTGGAAGTGTGGGACTTCTACCACTGATGTGAGAGTATCAACAGACTCTGAAGATGATGGGGGCCAAACAGAGGCACAGTCAAGGAGTGCAGAGGTTGGATCTGACACTGAAGTTGACATTCAGCCATCTCCTGTAATTCCACCAGACAGAGTCAGTAGGTCTGCACCAAGCCATTCCAGTGACCCCTCAGATATTGGACAGGTAGAAGGTGAGACACTCTATCAGGATACTGTGGTTACTGCGGATTCAGTGCCTGTTGACTCTGGCCATAGCCAATGTGTGGGCGAGTTGCTATGCAAGAGGGTTGTTAAGGGTGCTTGAAGGAGGCCTGCTTTCCATCCTCCAGCTGATCCTAGTGTGTCTCCTGGTGCCACTCAATGTATGTTTAGGGCCATCATGGAGGTGGACGCACATTCCAATAGGTCCTCCAGAAAAATGCTTAGTGTTGTAGATGTGGCACAGGCTGACATGCATGACTGTCTCCACTGTGTTGCCAATTCGATGGATTGGATGAATAACATGTTGGAATGGGCAGTGTCTGTGATGGAACATCTGCAGTGAGGGTAACGGCATCCATGTGGACATATATCAGCCACATCATCTAATGTTAGCCAGGGTGGCTGTGGCCCGATCATGCTCCCATAGTGGCACTACTTCCACTGCTCCATCAGGGGTTGAGGTGTCCACAGCCAAATGTGGCAGACCATGAAGGCATGGTCCTGAGCATCCTTATGAGGAGAGCTCATTCAGCAGACATCAGTCACATTCAGACAGCAGCAGTGCATCTGACCATGGGCATGGACATGGCAGTGCAACTCTTAGGAGAGCCAGTTGTGGTCAGGTACAGCAATGATTAACTGCAACCTCTACCATGCATGGCTCACTCCTGTCTGACATACAAAAATGTAGAGCTAGCACAGAGCTTGGTTGTGTTCTTACAGACACTCACACACTAATTTTACCTGGAAAACCCATACAAACACACACATACAACAGTTGCATGGTTCAGCCATGAAGCTTAAAACTCATTCTGTCTCACTGGCCATTTGTTCCTTTATCCAAATGCCTGCCTGTTTCTCTTTCTTACTCACATGCACTCACTTACCTTTTGTGTCAGCGTAGGCTTCCTGTCTCCCCACACAACACCCTGTGCAAGTGATAATAACTGTGCCATATCCTTGTTTTCTATCTTTTGGATTGAGGGATACATATGCTTTGTGTCTCATGCTTAGGGTGCATAGCTGACTTAGTGCTTGGTATATCTGCATTTGTCATGTTGTTTTGCTAATTGTACTTCTGACATATTTTGGTCTTAGAAAGTTAGACAGTTGATAGAATCAAAACAGTTGTTTTACATTAGTATTTTTAGCAGCTGCCCCTAACATTCTTTCTGTGTAGATACCTTTCTGTGGCTGTATTCTAATAGGTTTTGGAATTTGCAGGGAAAACAGCATTCATCCTACAGTTGCTTTATAGCTTGTTGAATAGCTCCTCCATCTTGGATTAGTTGATTAGCATACAAACCCGCTGCTTATGCTGCAATTAGCATCCCAGAGTGTTTACCTTTGTTGCACAGCTCTACACACCATGTGGAGTCACTTACTGAATACAAAACAGTGCGCATTGGGCTTAGTGGACCATGTAGGGTTTGTTGAATCTGCCTGAAGCTTTATAACATTTGTACCAAGAGTACACACTTTTTGCAAGTATTCCTATAAAAAGTTTCTTTGTCTGTTCTCCTCAACGCTGTTATACATTATGATGTTTTTATTAGTGTCATAGCACTGAATCTCTGATATACTGCACTGGAGATTTACTGTGCTATTGTGCAATTATAATGCTGTTTTGGAGCTTTTCTCCTTGTTACTCCATTAAAACTGTGGGCTGGATTCAGGAAGGCTTGCACGGAGTCTAAGAGCAGAGTAAGCTGGTAGACAGCCAATATGTCTGTCGAACGATCCAGCAACAGCCGGCAGGGGCGTGCAAGAGAGCTCCTAAAACTACTCTTGCACGGACAGCGTCATGTTATACAAATTACCTCATTTGCTGCTAAAAGTTATGCAAATGAGGTAATTTTGCGATCCAGGAAACACTAACCTGTCTGTGGAAGAGTAGAGTTATTTGCAGAAATGTACTCAGTTGGTAACGGAGTACCGTTCTGCAAATAGCAAACCGGAGCTATGACAGCTCCAAATAAAGGATGTATCCAGTTGAGGAAGCATGCCAATGGCCAAATACAAGGCCATTGGCATTTATATCTGTTGCAAAATAATAAAAATAAATTATTTTTTTCCCTGATCTACGATGTTTAATCATAGCGCAGCACAGCACAAACATGTGGCACTATAAAAAACAGAAAATAAAAAAAAAAGCCAAAAATAGGCAGTTTATTAAAAATATTCTTCTGCCATGCAGGTGAATGGCAGGCTGAAGACAGCATGGCTACTGCGTAGTGGATGCTAAGGGGGGAAGCTCAGTTTGAGAGATGTAACCAAGCATTAGTAGGCAATCCTATGCAAATGAGGATAAGGATAGTGAATCCCAATTTTCCCTGCCATGTGAACCATGTCTCTAGAGTGTAAGTGTAGGATTAGGGGAGTAGTACAGTAGAAGATAGGTGACATCATGAGGGGGTATGTATGAAAGACTGTAAGTTTATTGGACAGAGTGGCATGTGTTTGCTGTGAGTTACTCAGGACTGGAAGAGGCGTGTCTACAGTTGTCTTAACTGAAACCCAGAAACCGAAGGTGTACGCCATGGATATCACTAAAGTTTCTTGCAAAGATGCTTACACTGTGTGCACGCATGTGTGCGCCTGTAAACCCATCTAAGCCTGTGTGCTCGTATGTGCACCCGTGTAAGCCTGTGTAAGGCTGGCTAAGCCTATGTGCATAGATGTGAACCTGCCTAAGCCTGTGTAAGGCTGTGTGAGTGCGTGTGCGCTCATGTGCGCGTGTTTGTGCTTGTTTGTGCGGCACTGCCCCCCTGTGGAAACAGAAAGGGAAAAGGAAGGAAAAGAAGTAGTAGGAAGTTAACCAAAGAGAACTAGCAGAGCTGCCAGGTGAAATCAATCAGAATCAGCCAATTACACAGGCAGTACACTAGCCCAGCCTAGCCCAGCACTTAAAACTCTGCAAACAACATTCCCCCATGTTTTACTCAGAAGCACTGCAACACTGCAGTATACAAAGAGAAGTGAAAACTTAAAAAGCTTAACTGAGACAAAAAATGTTAGGGGCTACCATTGCTATTATAAGGCAACATGTGCAAGATGCTGAGGGTGGTGCCATTGCAAATGCTGCTGATCAACCCACAGTGAGGAGATGGAGAAGAGTGTACAGACCCAGGGTAACCTACCAGGGGCTACATGAGCTGGAGATAGTGGAGCACTATAGAGTGGACAGAGACCTCCTGCAGCAAATTGTTGAGCTGTGCAGGCCATGCCTCAAACACAGAACCAAAAGTGGGGAACCCATCCCAGTGAAAACCAAGGTATGTGTTGGCCTAAGAATAATAGCAACAGGTACCTTCCAGAGACCAACTGGTGATATGATGGGGATTTCACAGGCATCAGCATCCAGGGTACTGCACCAGTTCCTAAATGCCATGTCAGCACATGTCGGTGATCATGTATATTTCCCCAATTCCCATGAGGCATTGGCCAGCAATATGCGTCTCTTCCAGCAAATAGCGGAATACCTTGAGGTAGTGGGTGCAATTGACTGTACGCACATACACTTCAAAGCACCAGCCAGTGAGCGGGGTAGGGCCTACATCAACTGCAAGGGCTTCCACTCCATCAACTGCCAGGTCATGTGCGATGCCCAGGGCATAATACTGAATGTGCGTGCTGGCTGCCCTGGATGCTACCACGATTCCTATATCTGGCATCTGATGCAGCTGTACCAGACATTTGCCAATGGGGACATCCCTGACGGTCACCTAGTGGGGGATGCTGGATATGCACTGGAGCCGTGGCTGATGACACCCATCAGAAATGCACACACACCTGAACAAGAACACCATAATGAGGCACACGCACAAACATGAAATGTAATCGAGCGTGTGTTTGGGATGCTCAAGTCATGGTTCCAGTGCCTGGACACATCTGGTGGAGCCTTGCAGTACTCACCAACTACATGTACCCAAATTGTCATGGTATGTGCCATGCTACACTATATGATCCTGCAAAAACAGCTGCAGCAGGAACAGCATGGGGCAGGGCCAAACAGCCCCCCACCATTGCCAAGGACTGCACAGGCACAGCATGACTCGGAGAAGGAACAACCTGAGCCTACCCCAGTAGGCAGAAGGAGGCATGCCCAGTATGCCTTGGCCTTGGCAAAGAGGCAATGCATAGCACATACACTGGTTCAATAGGAACCTTGGAAATGATACCGCTCTCTGACTCGCACATAAAATAAAAGGGATGCCTAACATGACACTACATGTTTTCAAACATGTATAGGGAGTGTACTATGTGCATCCGACATAGGGAGCCCTGCAGCACCACCTGAGGCAGGATTGCCATGTTTTAAGCAATATAAAGCAGTGCTAAGCAGCTATTACCACTATTTAGTATATGTAAACAAAATTGCCTGTGTTAACTTGTGCAACGTCGGGCAACATTGAGCAATGTTGGGCAAGGTCGGGCAAAGTTGAGCAAAGTCAGGCAAACATGCTCATATTTGCTTTACTGTTCCTTAAACAGTCTGGTCTGCCCAGCTTGAAAATAAAAAGCAGTGACAGGGCTCGAACCCAGGATACTGTGAATTATAGTCACAGTACTGAACCACTAAGCCATGACAGCATTACATTGGCACACACACAGCAGGACAATTGTACACTAATCCAAACACAAATAAATGCTGTATCATGACCCTAAAGAGGCCTATGGGTAACCTCCCCCACAGGCCTATGCAGACAGAGAACAGCAGGCCAGGTGGTGTGATGTGGGTTGGGTAGGCTATGAAGTCGCAATCTAATATAGGTGACATTGGATGCTAAGATCAGTAGTACAGTAGTATGCCTCAAGCCAGTACAATAGGCAACAGTACAGACTGAAATGGTGTACCTTACATAGCAGTGCAGGCCTAGCAAATCTGTATAAGTGTCAGGTGAACCCCTCATCCTATGTATACTCACAGTAACAATCAGGTGTGCCCCCGGGTAGAAATGTACAAAGAATATCTGTCCCCCCGTATGTAGAAATGTTGATAAGTCTATGCAAAGTGTCTCATGGAAGCCCTGCAGGCACAGCATGATCCCTGTTGAGTTGTGACACAAAGGTGAGCCCTGCAGTAAAAATACAACTTGATTTTCCACACACATATAGTATAAATGTGTATACCGGGTGTGCTCACACACTTCAACAAATGTAGTGCATTTCATTCAGCAACACACTGAAAGGTCATACTGGGCATGCTCACACACTTAATAAATGAAGCAAATGTCAGGCAACAACATACTGAAAGGTCATACTGGGCATGCTCACACACTTAGGCCATGTCTGAGTACAGCAGTAGGCCACACATATCTGGCAGTTGCATGTTTCACCCCAGGAACCTGTCACTATTCACCAATCCTGCCTTTTGCACACAGTTATATGAAAACAGACACATATAATATATTGGAACCCTGTCATTAATCAAACTATGTACCACAAGTACTTAAGTTGCTCACAGGAAGTGAAAAAGCAAAGAAGATCAATAAACCTGCAATCAGTATCATCAACAAACAATGTGCACTCCAAATATTATCCAATCCATGTTCTGGCAAAAGAATCTGTGAAGGAGTCCATAGAGAACCATGACGCTTCCTTCTTCTATGTCATAAAGAGCAATGTACACTCATATATGTCCTGAGTCAGTGCAAACTGTAAATGACTTGCATTGCCAACATTCTGTCAGACAGGCCCATATATACATACCACCCTCTCACTGATAAAAGGCCCTATCATCATACCTGGAGATTGTGAAAGCACAGATATCACATATAGAATGGTTAAACAGCTCCTTCCAAACCTGAAAACACGGCATCTATGGGATTGCATTGTTTTCCTAGCTGTGCCATAAGGGAACTCCAGAACAAACAGAGCCTGCACTTGAGCAGTCTGTTGAGACTCACCCTCTGTACAGAATATGAAACTGTTGAATGTGTTACAGCAATGTTTGACACACTCCACAAGTGTTGGTGCACAACAGAACATGGGAACTATTGTCTTATAAGCCTACTAAGCCTGATCTGCAAGGCATTGGAGTCCATCATGATGGAACTCATAAACAGAGCTATTGGGAGCCTACAAACACCCAACCCTACCAATTTCGGTTTGGTCATGGGCAGATCATGGTTCCCAAACCTGCTAGACTGTTTACAAGGCAGTCACTCAGGACATACATCAATGAAATGAGCTACACATGTCCCACATAAACCTTGAAAAGCCCTTTTCCAACATCCCAGACACATGTCGTATCCACATAATCAACAACATGTGCATAAATAAATCAGTCATCTGATGGATTGCCAGCTGGGGCACAGATAGATCACACAAGGTAAGAATCGTGGTCTCCTGTACAAGCTGGTAACAACAGCTGTCCCCCATGGCTCAGTCCTGGGACCCCTCCTGTCTGGTGTATACTTTTCAGAAATACAGTCAAACACACGTGGGCTATGTTTAGCAAAGTTTGTGGATGACTGCCAAAAAGTTGTCATAATCGATGTTTGGGACAACAGAGACATCCTTAAAAAAGGCAGACAGATGTGGTGTCAAAAGTATGTCCTCAGGCTACAGTCATACAAATACCACGTAAGTGCCAACACCCTAAATATGGAGGTGATAATAAGGGATCTATGGACAAATGTGTATAGTCATCTGTACTTCCCGAAACACATTCACAAAGTGGTCAGAAAATCATGCTATGTATTCCCACAAACTGCCAAGGTCTTTGCATGTAGGTCAAAGGAGGTTCCCTCTACCCATCAGTCATCAGAACCATCAGAGAGTACCACAACACACCTGCGATGAATCTGACTAGGCACCTTCAGCAGCTGGAAAGACCAATGAAGTACCTCAACAGGAGGATTACTGGCCTCAAACAGTTGCCCCATGCAACAAGACTGAATTTAACTCAATCTGTACTTCTTTACATACTGTCTATTCAGGAGATCTCTGCCCAACAGGCAGGTCCATGTCATGGCAACACTCCGATCTGCTCTGACTTACAGCTCAATGGCACTAAATATACAGACCCAACTGATATTGCCAACATCCTGGCAGATAGGATCAGTGTTAACCTTACCCCCCTCTCACCCATGAAAGAGCACATCTCTATAATGGAAGACTGCAAAGTTGCTGTCATCACGGCTGCACAGGTAAAAAACACTCTCCAAAGCCAGTATCACAGCATCCATGGGACCAGATAACTTTCCAGGCTGTGTTCTACACAAACTACAGAACGAACAGGCACCACACCAATGTACCATGTTCAGTCATAGCCTCACCTCAGGCTTTGTGCCTGCTGAATGGTGCACAGCGACGGTTATCCCACTACACAAGGATGGAGACACCACGAACCCCAGGAACTAGCACCCCATTAGCCTGATGAGCCTGCTCTGCAAGGCCATAGAATGTATCATCATACAACTTATAAAAAAAGACATTGGTAATCCCCAAACTCTGGACCACAACCATGTTCGGTCTGTAAAATGCAGATCATGTCTCCTACACCTGATAGATGACATTGAAGCAGTCACCAGAACCATAGACAAGGGTAAGGTGTTTCACACAGCCTATGTAGATCCTGCCATGGCTTTCAACACCATCCCATACTCTGGAATTATAGATAAACCCACTAAACTAAGTATAAATTGTTATGTCACAAGATGAGTTGCCAACTGGCTTACTGACAGAACACACACTGTGAAAGTAGCAGACTCCAAGTATGACTTTGGATCAGTGATTAGTGCAGTACCACAGGGCCTAGTCCTGGGTCCTGTCCTGTTTTGTATCTACTTCCCTGAAGTAAACTTTAACATGGAAGGTCTGTGGCTAATGAAGTTTCCAGATGACTGCAAACTAGGAGCCATAATTGTAAATACTAAAGATGTGGACATCCTACAAAAGGGCCTCAATGAGACAGATGGCTGGTGTCAAAGCCATGGGCTCAAGCTCAATGCCAAAATGTGCATTGTCATCCCCTTTGGTAAAAACTCTGTAGCCATGAACTATAACATAGGTGGTAGTATACTTAACACTGAAAGTGTGATAAAAGACCTTGGGTCACAGGTGGACAGTGGATATACCTGTGATAATCACATCCCCACAGTAGTCAGGAAATCCTTCTATGTGGCACACCTCATCACAAAAGGAGTCTCATGCAGAATAGAAGAGGACATTGTTCCCCTCTACTCATCACTCACTAGATCCATAATGGAGTACAATGCCCCTTTTGCTATGTACCTCACAAGACATGTACAACAACTGGAAAGCCTGCAGCAATACCTCACAAAGAGCATTAGCGGCCTGAAATACATGCCATACACAGACCATTTCAAAATGCTCCAGCTGTACTCTCTCGCATATCGCCTACTCAGAGGTGATCTCTGTCTAACATACAAAGCTGTCTCAAACACAGAGCTGTTGGACATGCTCCACATAAAACACTCACAAATCCTCGGATCTTTGGACCCAAAACCACGAGTGAAATACAAAAGGAAGGGGTGTATCCATTTACCTTATGGATACCCACACCATCAGGTTAGTGGCACAGCATGAGGCCTTGGAGACCATGCAAGTGCAACTAACATTGGGCAAAGCTGCTTATCAGATTGTAGCCTGCTACAGATCACCTACATTGTCTCAGGAACCTCACTCAGTATTCCTGAGAACAGTGGAAAATATAAAGTTCCTATCAAACACCATTATATGAGGAGATTACAACTACCCAAACATTGAGTGGGAGAATTACTTGTGTACAATGTCCTTCGCCCAATGTTTCCTAGAGTTTAAAACCCAAACACCCTGGAATAGCTGGTCACCATGCCCACTAGAGGTGACAACATACTGGACCTGATCATCACCAACATAGGGTACCAGTGTTCCACGGCAGAGATAAACCCCTCGCTGGTAATATCAGATCATAAAGTGATCACACTGGACATCCACCTCCCCCCCCAGTCAAGAAAACCACTGTGAAGACATTTTCAAAAGCAAACTGCACACTTCCCATGACCAAAGTGGAAAGTTCCAAAGCCCCCTTGCTATAGGATAAACAGAGACATTGGGGACCTGTAGACACTGGACTCTACCCAACTTGGCTTTGTTAAAGGCAGATCCTGCATCCTAAACCTAGATGACTCATTTGAAACAGTTACCAAGGACATAGATGGAGGTGAAAGTAGTCCACACAGCCCACCTGGACCTCACTAAGGACTTTCGACACCATTCCCCACTCTGTCATCATGGACAAGCTTACCAGCTTGAACATTAACAGCTATGTCACAGGATGGGTGGGCAACTGTCTCACAGATCAAACACACATGTTCAGAGTTGCGGGTGCCTTGTCCGACTATAAACCAGTCACAAATGGCATCCCACAGGTCTTGGTCCTGGGACAAAACCTGTTCAGTAGATACTGTTCAGAGGTACAGGCAAGCATGGGAGGAGTATGGCTGAACAGGTTTGCAGATGACTGCTAACTGTGGTCCATAATCGACTCTACAGCTGACACAGACATCCTCCAGAAGGGTCTTACAGAGACAGATACCTGATGTCAAAACAATGCCCTCAAGCAGAATGCCAAAGAATGCATAGTCATCCCCTTTGGATAAAACAAAGTGCACACAAATTACCATACAGGTGGTAATCCAGTATGTACGGGGAAAGTAATTATGGCCCTGGGGACCCAGGGAGATGGTAAACTCTCCTTTGATGATCACATGGCCAAAGTGTTTAGAAATTCCTTCTATGTAGCCCACCTTATGTCACCTAAAGTAACCCACTTTGTCTAGTCTGATGATGTCACCATCCTACAAATATACCTGTTGAAAGGGTAACTCACAGTAATGTGTATAGCACATTGTGTAAATGCATACACTTCTAGTGTCATAAAGCAGTTAGGTAGCATTTTGAATCTTGCAATTGACAACTGTTTGTGTGTGATCTTCCTTTGTGGTATACTCATCTTTGTCAAGTCTGATGAGGCCACCATCCTACAAATATACCTGTGTAAAGGAAACCCTCCAGTAATGTGTATAATGCTTTGTGTTAATGTGTACTCCTCCAGTATCATTAAGTAGGGGTTTGAATCCTGTTCTTCATATGTGTGTGTGATTTCCTTGGAGCAGAGCAGCCTTTTTGGAGACTACTAAAACAACTTAAAAGTGGTATACTTCACTTTGTCAAGTCTGATGATGTCACCATCCTACAAATATACCTGTGTAAAGGAAACCCTCCAGTAATGTGTATAGAGCATAGTGTTAATGCGTACTCCTCCAGTATCATAAAGTAGTTAGGTAGGGGTTGAATCCTGCAGTTGACAAGTGTGTGTGTCATCTCTTTGGAGAAGAGCAGCCTTTTTGGAGACTACTAAAACAACTTAAAAGTGGTATACTTAACTTTGTCAAGTCTGATGATGTCACCATCCTACAAATATACCTGTGTAAAAATAACCCTCCAGTAATGTGTATAGCGCGTAGTGTTAATGCATACTCCTCCACTATCATAAAGTAGTTAGGTAGGGATTAAATCCTGCACTTGACAAGTGTGTGTGTCATCTCCTTGGAGAAGAACAACCATTTTGGAGACTACTAAAGCACCTTAAAAGTGGTATACTTATCTTTGTCAAATCTGATGATGTCACCATCCTACAAATATACCTGTGTAAAAAAAAACCTTTAGTAATGTGCATAGCGTGTTGTGTTAATGCAGACTTCTCTAGTATCATTAAGTAATGGTTTGAATCCTGCACTTGACAACTGTTTGTGTGTGACCTCCTTGAAGAGGAGCAACCTTTTTGGAGAGTAGTAAAACACCTTAAAAGTGATATACTTATCTTTGTCAAGTCTGATGATGTCACCATCCTACAAATATACCTGTGGAAAGGAAAACTTCCAGTAATGTGTGCAGCACGTCATGGTAATGTGTAGGGCTCCATTATCATACAGTAGTTAAGGAGGGGTTTGAATCCTGCACTTGGTGCGTGTGTGTGTGTGCTCTATGTGTGTGACACTGTTGGTCAATGTGTTGTGGGCTTTGCTTTTGCTACTGTATGATAACAGTATGTGCATTGCACATGTCAGGTAGCTGTGTGGCAAATACATATACGTACATGTGACCTCAATTATTTCATAGGTGGGAACCCTGCTTTCTCCATGAACACATCTGTCATATTTGCCAGTGTGTGCTGCCACTTTCCAGACCTTAGGTCACACCTGTATGCTTGTGACAAGCCCAGCCACTGCAGTGATCCCTGGCCTAGGTCATCCGTGTCACACACACTCATTATGGTTTCTATTGCATAGTGTGAGTGAGGAATTATGGCTGAGGTATATTTCAGACCTGTTCAAATGCAGCAAAGTCTGTCAATGATGGCTATTCATTATAGGTGTAGAACAACCTTTGTGGATATGCATGCAGACCCCTTATTGCTTATGTGATCCACGGAGGGATTTCAAAATACCTTTGGAACTGTGATTACCAAAGGAGAGATGACATAACACTTGGCTGCATGTACACATTGGTACCTGTTCAACATGTTGGTGGCTACTACCTATGTGGTACTGTGGGGATACTATGTTTTGTAAAGGTGGATGACTATGCTTTAGTTGGCTTATAGCTTTACAGCATGAGTTTGACAACAGATATCTGTCTGTATGATACCCTTGTGGAGGATGTGTGTGTCATCTGGAGAATGCATTATAGGCCACAGTATGCATTTCCAGACGTGGACATCCATATCCCTACTGTGATTGCTTGTACCTAAGAGAGCTATATGCCAAACAGGAGTGGTCTCAAGAATGGGTGCAGGTGAATACCACTGGTTACTGGCATAGTATAGTATCTGAAGGATTCAAATGTTACTGTGTGTCCTACATCTGTGTGTCAGTTGTCAAGACATCATCTAACAATTGTTTATGGTCAGGCTGTTGAGGTTATGTATACTACCAGAATGCAAAACAATGACAGTAACAAGTATCACCCACAGCACAGTGTCAAACCATGTCATACACACATGTGTACTCCAGTTTCACAGTGTGTGTAGTACAATGCATACTGGCCACCAATAGGAACTATGGAGTGTTACTGTGTAATACAGGGCATGTCACCCTGCCCATGTGTCCACTATGTACGTACATGCAGACAGTGCACCTCCACTATGTTCACAAATGTACACCTGCAAATCTGTGCTACACACATCCCACATGTACTGTCCACTCTCTAACACATGCTGCCAATACTATACACATCAGCTAAGTGGCACGTGGACAGACAATACACTATTGGAACTAACACTGGTGTAAACAATACTACATTAACAATCATAGCTTTAATGCATCATGCCTGCTCAGCTACACCTTCAAGGATATCATTACACTTTACTGCTGACAACATGCTAACATTGCTATACTGCTATAAAGTCACCGTGTGCATCAGCACCATGGTAGCCTGTTCCTGCATCAATGTTACAGATGACAGGAGGTGGCACAGGTTTCATCATATGCACAGGGTGTGCTGTTCATTTGCCAGAGCCCTACATTGAGCCATACAATCGACATGTATGTGTGTGTGTGTGTGTGTGTGTGTGTGTGTGTGTGTGTGTGTGTGTGTGTGTGTGTGTGTGTGTGTGTGTGTGTGTGTGTGTGTGTGTGTGTGTGTGTGTGTGTGATGGCCAAGAGTACTGCTATGAGCCAATGTTGATGTAATGTGTGCGGGTATGTGTTAGCCCTAGGTGTATGGTTTCTGTGGGTGTGTGTCTGCATGCACACAGTTCATGTGGTTGCCATATACAGGGATTTGTGGGACAGCCACAGACTGTACCTGCCAGGCTTTACAGATCACTGTCTCTGGCCATGGATACCATGCCTGTGCCTGGCAGGTGTGCTGCTGACAGTATCAGGTACTAAGCCAGACTGGGTACTATCCTCAGAGGTGGACAGATGTACATTGGACTCAGGTCCCTGCTGGGACTGTCCAGAGCCATGTGTACATGGTCTTCTAGGATGGTCTATGGACAGCCTACCCCCAACATTGCTGGGGCTGGAACTGGCACTATGGGAGCAGCTGTGACTTGAGGGATGTCTGTGGCAACTGCCAGCTGCTGATGTTGCTGGCATACATCCACGTCGATGTCTCAACCGTCCCGCACTGTCCTGACACATGGACATAACATTGCAGAGGACATCTAATGTCTCACCCCAACGTCTATCAGTGACCTCAGTGTAATTACGGATGGCACCTGCTAGGTCATGGATACTGTCAATTACAGTGGTGTTATGTGTCCTCTGTGCCCTTAGTCCCTGTCTGGTGTACCGTTCCATATGTGCCTGTGCCTCCTTGACAGCCTGGAACATGCGTGAGGTTGTAAGACCTGTGGCACGTCTGCCAGGGACATGATGAGCAGCAGTGCTCCGACGAGAACCCCTGGACATCTGCCTATGTGGTACCATTCCAGACACATGGGTATGGCTTCTGTGTCGGGAAGCATGTGCCATAGATACCACACTGTTCTGGCCAATGCCAACTGTACACTGTCCCTCAGCTAAGGGCATTGGTGATGGATGTATCGGCAGTATGACTGTGCCCATGGATGGGGTGGACACTTGTGTACAGTCGATTGGTGGCCCAATGACAGACCCTGGCAAACATGCCTGTGCCTCAACACACCTATCCCCATTATCATTATTTGGCTCAGTGACATCAGGTTCCCTGCTGCAGTGAACCAGCCCAACCTCAGCACCTGTGAGAGGAAGACAGGAAACACACTTTACAACCTGTACATGATGTCGGAACACATGCACACATGCACACATGAACAAATGAACACATGCACACATGCACACATGCACACATACAAACAAATACACTCCTCTCTAAAGCAGACACACACACACACACACACACACACACACACACACACACACACACACACACACACACACACACACACACACCACCAGCAATCCAGAACATACTCAATAGCTTGTGATGGTGGGGTACAGTATCACACACACATGTCAGCATGCAGGATGTGTGTTGCTCAACAGCATGCAGTGCGAGTGTAGGCAGCCCTTGCTAATAACAGTATACATGGCTTTGATGCATGTGTGTTGTTGTTCAGTGATTGGCCTCACCCTGGAATGCAATGTGTACATGGACACAACATTGCTGTGCAAGTATTAAAAGCTCTACAATGTCCTGTGCACCACCACTCACAGGTATACATACAATGGCTGGATGTGTATCTGTGCGTCACATAGATATCCATTTCTGATTAGAGCGTCTGTATGTTTAGCAGATAATTGTGGACACAGGTTTAGCACATGCATGCTATGTATACACACAGGATGAGCAATGCATGTATACATGATGGAATACCATTGCTCAACATAGCCATTGTACAGTGGTTATGGTGAGTGTAGGACATATTGTGGACATGCCAGTGACAGCCAGGACATGGCATGCTACAACACAACTGCAACATTAAACATCATACATACCCAATGTGTGTCATGTGACCTATGCACTCAATAGCATTACAAGACATACATGTGTCACTTTGTACAAATGGTGATTGCTATGCATATTGTGTATAGATGCATATGTTTGCACACACACAACATTGAAGTGCATAGCAATGAATGCTATGTGTACTACTGTGGTTACTGTAACTGGGTGTGGTGTAGTACCATGAGCCATCATCATGCAGCATCATGTGGTCACTCAAGGCTACTAATGTGTGCCAGACCAGCACCTAGCATGCTGTACGTGAACTGCAGTACCATGGCTACATTCACCATTTCACAGCCAGTTGTTACATGGGTTTGTAAGGTGCTCAATAGAGAGCATTGCCTAACATGAATGTGTTATGTGTTGAAGAGTGTCACACAGCCCCATGATAGGCCTCTAGTTGTGTATGTTGTGTGCATGTGTATCGACTCTGCCTATCCAATGTCCACTACAGTGTTGCCACAATTGTGTGGGATGCTCTGTGTATTTGCATGTGTTTCAGGCAGCTACTCACATTACTGAGATGTACATAGTCTCACAGCAAACATGCACAGCATGCATTATGCGTAGGTGTGTTACGTGTACATGGCTCACACCTCACCTATGACATGCCCATTTAATTTGCAATATTAAATGTAGAACACACTCACCAGCATGGGTCTGTTGCCTTGCTGTCACACCAGAGGGACCTACAAGGATATGAAACAGTTTGTCAGTGGCAACAACTGTGGCATTGCTACTGTATGTTTGCAATCTTACAGTAGTACAACGGTTGACAGTCACAGGCCTACAGATTGTTACAAATTATCAGTATTGCACAACACCAGGCTCCACATCTTTTAACTACACAGTACACATCTCACATATGCATGATCTACCAATAGAGGTAACAGTAGTCTACAGATATGCCACGTTACCTGCACACTCCTTGTCAACTCGCTGGGTGGCTCCGGCCTCCATGATGATACATGTTTGCTGTTGTTGTTGGCAAGGAACCACCAGGCTCAGGAGTAGCTCCTCCACTCTGATGAGGGGGAGTGGATTGCTACCCCACCACCTGTGGCAAGCTGTTGTCTATGGACATCAGATGCATGCTGCCGGACATGTCTAAGTAAATCACTGCAGTGATGACGTACCTGCTCATAGGTCCGGTTATGTATGCCTATGTCATTTACCCTATGGACAGCATCTTGCCACAGTGCAGTCCGCTCATGCTGGTCCTGGCTGGTTCTTGAGAACAGTAGGGTGTACTGCTGAACTAGGCTGGTTGTTATCACTTCATCCTCTGCTTGGCTATAGGTAGGGTTGCGATGGTAAGCCATGACCCTGGAAGACAATGAAACAATATGTGTGAGCAAGTCATGTGGCACACTTAACAATCTAAAGTACAGATATCACTGAACTGACATATATAGCAACCTGTTGGCTGTCAGAGGATACACACTTTCAATATCACATATCAGTGCTCAACCCATAACTGCCTGACAGTGCCTTTCATGCTCTATATATCAAATCATGTTCTGCACAGCAACAAAGAGAAACCAGTATGTAAGACTATACAATAGTACATGGCACACTGTATGTGACACAATGCACCACCTAGACACAGGAGGTATATATCAAGCTAATACATAAAGAAATATGTCATCCATTGCAATGATTGTAAAGTCCAGTTACAGTATTACCAGTATACCACACTAGTTGTTGATGGCAAACCCCTGCCTAACATATGTGCATGTTCATTAATATAGGTGGCATACTGCTGTACTAAACTATACATGTTGCTAGATATGCACTTATATCCTGTGACACACATATGGCTGAGGGCATGTTACAGGCATACCCACACACACATCAGACATACATACAAGACACAAATGTATGGCAACCCAGATGAGCTTTACCTGTGTACCATACAGTACTGTGTGTCAGTACTTACAAAACCTTATGCCTGAGGTATGTAATCTGTGAGGACTACAGGTAACACACAAAACAGTGGCTACAAGCAATGTGGACATACACCATACTGTGTTGTTTAGGCCTACAGCTTCAGGTAGTACCACAGTTCATACAGGATTTGGATTCACCAGCAGTACCAATCAATAAGCATACATGTACTGCTTTAGCCTACAATGGCACACCCCAGTCAACACCAAGGGACTACTTCAGACCGTATGCCGTACAGCTTTTTCTGCCTAGCAATAGCATACACATCTTTTGCTGGGATCAGAGCTAGGACACAAAATACCATGACAGAAACAGTTTCCCACTAAGCTATCACACATATACAGAACTTTGACACATTCACCAACAAATTCACCATCACACTCAGTCAACCTCACATAGCCATTATTGCAACAAGTACATGTGGGTGTGTATTGGTTCATAGGTAGGTAATAGGCTATTGGCCCTAGGGCCTATAGAAGCCTTGCCATATGCTACCCTGGCCTTTGACACACATGTAATTTAATTTCACATGCCCCTGTCAAGCAGAGCCACAGAGGTGATTCCCAGGGTGTATTTCCTATCTCCCATGCAGTCGTCATGCTATTGATAGGTGGTTTGTTCCAGAGTATGGGATGTCTCTGAGATAGGCATCTATCCCTCCAGCATGTTCTGTTTATTGAGGTGACAAGGTTAGGTCCCTAGAGCATGTAGCTCATAGGGATTGCGATCTGTTTACATGGAGCATGTCCAACAGCTCTGGGTTTGACATAGCTTTGTATGTTAGGCAGAGTAACCTCTGGGTAGGTGGTATGTGACACAGTCTAGCTGTGGTTTTGTGGGACGGTCTACATAGGGCATCTGTTTGAGGCTGGTATTACTCTTCTCTTTGTGTGGTATGTCTGTGGCCTTTCCAGTTGCTGCAGATGTCTTGTGAGGTACATACCAAATGGGGCATTGTACTCTATAATGGGTTTTATGAGTGATGAGTAGAGGGGAACACTGACCTATATTTCCCTGGATGACACACCTTATGTGATGAGGTGTGCCACATAGACAGATTACATGACTAGTGTGGCACTGTGATTATCACAGGGGAGACTACTGTCCACCTGTGTCCCATGGTTTCTTATCACACTTTCGGTGTTAGGTACACTACCACCTATGTGGTAGTTCATGGGTACAGAGTTTTTGCCAGAAGGGATGCCAATGCAGTTTCAACACTGAGCTTGAGTCCATGGCTGTGTCACCAGGCATCGGTCGCAGTAACTATGACCCTGTCTCTCTCTCTCTCTCTCTCTCTATATATATATATATATATATATATATATATATATATATATATATATATATATAAACATACATTGGTGTACATATAGATATACATATGGGCATATATACAGTCCACCTTTCATGGTGGGAATATCAATTATGCGAAGGTTGTGAGGTATACAGTTATGTAATAATATTGCACAGTCTTGTGCGGAATGCATTGAAGGTGTTCTCAGCCCATGTAGCTTTAGCAGGCCTCAATGGCTGCAACACTGCAAACCTGACAAATCATACCACAGCGTTTAACCACCACACGTCATATACCAACACTGTATGCTGTCTTGTTTGCCACACACTACAACCTACATAGAAATATGCACATAACAACCTTCAACAACATATATATGTCCACCCTTCACAAACAGTTGCAGTATGTCCCTTGCTGTATGCACATGTACAGATGCTAATATATCTGACACAGCAAGATCTCTCTGTATGTGTGTGCCATACACACACAAGGTCCACACTGTTGTAAGTCCGTGGACCTCACAGCTGACTTGTTGGGTCTTGCTGCAACATGAATAGGTGTCACATGGGAGCACACAGTAATATTAGAGGGTGTATATATAGCTGCAAATGCTAGATTAGCATACTAGCCTGGTACAGCAGTTGCCAATGCTAAGCTACACATTAATATGACTATCATGCATTTGTTACTCTGTCACATCCATGTTTATAAAGCTGTATGCGCTACTCCCCCAAACAGCCATTGTACTCACTACTGTACAGAACACAGATAACATGGATCAGATGTTTGACATTTAATGCTGAGCTACATATGTCACAGTTATATCCCACTGCAGGGCATCTGTGCATATATATGTACTGCTGCCACATATGGATGATTCAAAGTATGTAGAGTACTCTTCAAAAACATCTACAACATGCCAGTAAATACATATCTGTTACATACCTTTCCTTTGTATGTGTTTGTAAATTTCAGTTCCGTGTGTCTTTTATTTTTTTGTTTTGGTTTAATTATATATATATATATATATATATATATATATATATATATATATTTTTTTTTTTTTGGTTTAATTATATATATATATTTTTTTTGTTTATTTTTTTTCTGTTGCTTTTGCTGTTGCTGTTGATGTGGATGTCGGTGTCTGTCTGTCTGTCTGTCTGTCTGGCTGTCTCTGTCTCTCTTTCTCTCTCTCTCTCTCTCTCTCTCTCTCTCCGTACCAGCAATAGAATGATTGCATGTGTGGAGAGCAAGTACAGCCTGCTTTTATAGGTATCTGCACATGTGCATGTGATGGCCTCTGCATGAATTGGTGGCCACCATTTGGTAACTGCATGCAGTCTGCTGTGTGTTGATTGCAGTACTCACTGTCATAGCATCCTAATGCTATAAATTGCTAAGTCAGGTAGGCATAGCCCTTTCAGCTTTCCAAAGTGGGGCCCATGCTTGTCTGCTCTGGACACCGTTGTGTAAGTCAGAAGGTTGGTATACTTCTTATATCTGAAGCTAGGGGTGTAGCCAGTGATTTGAATGTTGTACTCAGACCTGAATGTTGCCACTTCCAGTACACAGTTGTCAGTGTAGAATTGTACTCACCCATACAAATGCTAACAGAAGATACATGGGAGTATGTAGTTTATTTTCTACTTATACAATTAGCTGCCATACATAAGTAGTTATTGAGGTTTATTCATTTGGCACATGTACTGTTTGTGAAATGCTATACTGTGAATATTAATGTACTCACTTCTGCACAGTTTCTGATTTTTTATTGTTGACATTAGCACAGGATGCTCAAGAAAACTAGACAATTCCAGTACTGAGTATGCCTACCTACATCCTTGGTGGACCCTAAACACACAGGTATTTCATACATTTTGGTGGGAATTGTTCTGCTATGATACTGTGTGGGGGTTGTAAAGCGCTGCTGTAACATTATTTACTGCTAGAATGGCTGGTTCTGTTATCACAGTCATGTAATGCAATTCCACAACAACTGATGGTAAAGTTCCACAGAACAGGTTTTGTGTTATGGCATTCCTATCTTTCCTTTACATTCAGTCATTCTGATGCATGTTATATCTATTTCAGCAACAGTCTACTGTATATCTGTTGTGGCTTAGTGATACTTCATGCAGTCTAGTATGTCCAAGGTCTGGGGTTCAAGACGAACAGAGGTGTTTTATTTTGCTGCTGAGTAGAACAAGGGCCCTCACATGCAGGATGATTAAGGCACTTTTAAGCAGTTGTAAGCGGGTTTGCGTGAAGCTTAGCAATACTTAGCTAAGCGCACACAAGCTCACACTTGCGCAAACCCGCTAACTACTGCTTAAAAGTGCTTACTCCTTCTAACCCCCGCGCTCATTTCTTTGAAAGAAAAGAAACTGGGGCGATGGGAAAGTGGTGAAAAAGGGGCACAAAGAGGGAAAGACAGTAGGGAAAACAGCTCAGGATGTGCAGGACGGGTGTAGGGAAGGTCCATAGCTGCCCATTTTTTAACAGCAACAGCTGTGCATATGCTAGAAATTTGGAGGGAAACATGAAACCTTCCACCCCTGAGAGAGGGGTGAGGACAACAAAGTATGTTGTACTGCAATTAAATATCAGTTTATGTGTCCAGTGGACATGTCTGCAAAATGGGCAGCTATGTATGTGGCATAATTTTTTTTTTGGATCAAATTGCCCTTTTTTTTCAGGTGGGAGTGGAATGTGTGGTAGGGGAAGTGGGTATATATGGGGAGGTAGGTTGGGGAGGTAAACAGACAATACAAACAAGATGCATACAGGGGCGGAATATGACACATGTGGTGGGTGAACACCATTGACGGGGAAGGATGCTTGGAAATCGCAAGCCCATGAGCCCACAGATGGCAACAGTGGAAAAGAGATCCCCACCCATGGGCAGTCACCACTGCACCTTCACAGCTCAGAGGGAGGCTGTGCTGGGGGCTGCGTAGGAGTGGCAGGCTCACCCGTGATTTGCTCCACACGTGCCTCAAGCTAGCATAGAGGATCAGTGACTGAATGCTCGATCTCCCTATGCACCACAGCCTGGACCGGTCGGAGGGTGATAGGTGGCCCTCCTCTGCCCACGCTTGCCCAGGGGGATGAGCCCCATCCCTTGCAGTGCTTCCACCTGAAGGTGGCACAGGACCAATGGAGGAGGAGGTCCTGGGCTGGGCACCGGACCTGCTGGTGCCAGGTGCCATCGCCAGCTGAGGTGGGATAGGTGGGTCCGCTGGGACCGGCCTTTCCATATGTCCTAGGTTTAGGAGGATTTGATGACAATATGGGTTGCTAACAGCCAACAGCATTCCAAATTAGTTGTAACAGCATGCAGTAGTACTCCCATTAACTCAACACACCAAATTTCCAATTGTTCAACAGCAAGCATAACACATGCATATATAGAACAACAGTGGACATTCCAACAACATGCAGGATTGATTAGTGGCAACAGGCCACCAAGATTGTGGTATTTGAACAGGGCACATACATCAGAGTAAATGTAGATATTTTTGAACCAATAGGACATATGTCCCAACAAATGTTTTGAGATTAGACATACCCATTGACATGTGGAATTGAATTGTTTATGCACATACAGTAGGGTGTAAAAAGATACCTCCATTAACAGCTTATATGTACTTATAGTTTACACTACATTCCTACTGACTGCAGGTATATATCCCCTACATGTATTATTACACTTGGCAACATCCGTTAAATTGTGAAATGGGTTTTGCTAGTTCTTTATATACCTGACTTGTATCTGACTTACAGACTGTCCAGGATGCAGATGTTACTGCTACGTATTTATATATTTTATTGATATTTATATATCTACATATCTGGATGTCTTCAGTGACATTATCAATTATATTTTAACAGCCCCCTACATTTCTAGCAGCACACTGACATTTCTGGGGAACACAATAACACTCTACTCATGTGCCAGATTAACCTATACATGCTGGCCATTAACCAACTGTTAAGGACTGCATATATGCTTAACAGCTACTGGCACTCCCTTCTTCCACTTTATATGGGCCTACCCAAGTGTGGGTTGAAAGCGCTTAATACAACAGTAATACTTCTATAATGCAAGAGTATAACAACATATCGAAAAAGTGACACGGACACACTCCAGGAATTATACCTTTATTAATTACATTACACACTTTTATAGAGGCTCTCTCATTTATTTGATATTACAGTGCATGTAGAAGACTTATTCAAGAAATATTATACCTTTATTAATGGGTTACAACTCTCTTTTTCATGCTCCCTCACTTATTTTATATAACAATACATGCAGAATAATTACTAACCTGCCTGGTGGTGCAGCCTTAGCAGCCTATCTGCATAGGCTTGCTGATTTGCAGCACGGACACCTTCAGCTCTGAGGTAAATTAAGTGATATTGAGACATATACCTATCCATAATATAGACTACAATAGCAATTCTTACATACTTCATTCCATGGCTACCTACTCAGTAGTGGGGCATTTTCCATCCCACGGGCCTCCTGTATCCACTGGTTCAGTTGGTCCTGCTTCCATATCTTCAGATCTGAGTAGTGGTGTCTGACCTGCTCACCAGTCTGAGAGACGTCTGTGGCACTGGTGAGATCAGGTGCTAGATGGTTACAGGTTTCCGCTTTGTATTCAGTGCTCTGGAACTGACACTGCAGGAGTCTGTCATCATGATTATGGATGAGGAGCCAAACCATCACTTTTGACTCCTCAATGCCGCATCGTTGCGCTCGAAAGCGAGAGCCCTCTCCAACACCAGTCATGCTGCCTGCAGAATGGAGCTACAACCAGTTATGGCAAGTATTCCCGCCTATGGGGCTTAAATAGGACTCATTTCCCCGCACTTATTTGTGATTGGCCGGTTTTGGAAATCTCAGCTAAAAGCACACCTCCTTAGCACTGGGTAAATTTTCATTAATATGTATGTGTGTATTGAAAGTGCATGCATATCAAAAGCTGTCATGGCTTAGTGGTTCAGTACTGTGATTATGGTGTACAGTATCCTGGGTTTGAGGCCTGTCATTACTTTTTATTTTACTACTGGCCAGACCGGCTAGGAGGTGTGGCTGTGTTTTGCCGACTTTGCTCAACTTTGCCCAACGTTGCTCTATGGTGCTATATGTTGCCAACATTGCCCGACGTTGTGGTAGTTAGCGCGGTGCCCAACTATGCGCAAACATGTTTTGTTTGCGCTAGTTGGCACGATGCGCAGCTCCGCGCAAAACCATTGCGCTAGTTAAAGCAGTACTAAGCTATGAGCAATTATACTTAAATGTGCTTAATACTGGTAAACTTTGCTTAGCAGTGCTTCGCATTGCTTAAGATATATGCATAACCATTTTGCCTTCTTATATATATATATATAAAATATCAGTCACTACTACAGAGGTCATTTCAATGCTTTCTACTAATATTTAAAAGATAAATGTCAGGAATTGTTTTTCTATACAGATTTCCTACAGAAAATAGAAAGGGGAGTGGTGGGACTCGAATCGGGAATGCCTCCTCTTTGTGCGAAGGCTCTACCACTACGCTATTGCTATTTTGCTTAATTTGCATATAAGTTTCTTATTATCCTCTTCAATCTCTAAACTGCTAACTGTACCTAAGCAATGGGCAAACCTGTGCAAACACGCGCAAATATGGGCAGCTATATCAGGAATAATAAAAAAAAAGGAAAGTTTTACATTTTAGAATTGTACAGGGATGTAGAATGTGGGGGAGTGTAGTGTTGGGTATGTACACATTTGAGCGGACTCACTCATTTCAGTTGACATTTGCAGATTAAGGGACTAGCAGGGGTGTGGATTTTTGGACTGCCCGGCAGTCCGACATGCCCCCTGCACTTGTGCATGCTCTGTGTTAGCCTTAGAGAATATGCATGGTGCGTTGATGTCTTCCTCTTAGGCTGCAGTTTCCGTGTAAGACTTATTTAGTCTTACACGGAGGATTAGTGAATCCCGGCCTGTATCTTCTCATCTGGATGTTACCAGTCAACAAAGTTGAATTAAATGCCTGCATACATACGTACATACACACATACATACACACATACATACATACATACATACATACATACATACATACATACATGCATACATGCATAATTTCAGAATCCGGAGTAAAGTATAATTTAATCTTGTTTTATAATGACTACAGTTTATTAATTTATTTCAATTTGTTAAACCAGGCAAGTGGACTGATCATCCCATCCCTTTCAGCCACAACTTGGGCACAGTAGTGCATTACAAATAATGCAAGTGATATAGGTATACATAGGTTACATAAAAAGTTATAAGAAAGCAAATGCAAAAGTTATTCAATCGATTGGAACATGAGGGTAGCAATGATAATTTACAGATGTAGAGGTGGAAACATATGCTTTTAATAGTCAGCAGTATACAAGTAGCACATAAGTAAGAAAATGTACAAATTAGCACATAAGTAAGAAAATGTACAAATTATACAGACAATTAGAACACGAATTTATGCAATGGAGATTTACATGTGTGGAAACAGTTGCACTTAATACATTTTTTCTTTGCATGATGACATAATTGCACAGTTACTAACCATGTCTAAAGCATAAGCATGTGATGATATTAAACAAGTGCCCTTTTAATTTGTTTTTGAATAAGTCCAGAGTGTGCATTTGCCTGTATTAAGCTGGCAAATTCCAGGTTGCAGGCTCTCTTTCTAAATGCTCTTTCTCCTGTGCAGGTTTTGAATCATGGTCTTGGTCTTATGATAATAGTCCTTCCTACTGACTCCTTTTATCTCAGTGTGTAGTTTGTTTTTATCTGTAATCTTGTTCATGTGTGTGTTTGGGGTAGAGTGGCCCATATGGAGCAGTTTATACATTTGTAAGCAAATGCGCAATGTCGATCTTTCAGTTATTGATAGCCAGTTAATTTTCTGTAAAAGTTGGAAGTGCTGTGTCTGTGGTTGGAATTGACTAGTAGTACAAAGTGGCTAACTTTATTAATAGTAGTTTGTATTTTTTGATTATTTGCACATGACTAGAAAACTAACAGTGGTAGACCATATTCTACTTTTCTGATTAGTACATTCTTGGCTATAGCCATGCATGCTTTAAGGGAAAGGAGATGTGATATTTTATAACACTGTTTCAGTTGGCATAAAGTCTTGTTTATGACATTATCTATATGTTTTGCTGGTGAAAGAGTAGGGATTAAGTGTATTCTCAGATATCTCTGCTTTGTAACTGGTGGTAGACGGTTACCTTTTATGTTTCTAACTGTAAGTTGTGAGGGGGGAATAGAAACTTTTATTGGGTGCCAAATAACATAATGTTTGATGTTTTAGTGTTAATCTGTTTGGAACTGTCCAGTGACATGAATATCTAAAGCTGGTTTGTAGCTACTGTTGTAGGGTGCTGACGTTATTGGCTGATTCTAGTATTAAGATATCATCAGCATATAGTATAGAATTAATCTGTGGACAGCCAGTGACACTATCATTAATGAGTAAAAAAACAATAGGGACCCTAGTATGGATCCTTGTGATACTCCAACAGAACCCTATTTCCTGCACATACCTGAAAGGTTTGGTTTTGGAGATAGCTTATGAAACAAGTTAAAGTTTTCAATCCAGAGTTAATTTACTAAGTATATAGAGAAGAAAATTGTGGTTAATTGATTTCAAAGTTCCTCTCATATCAATAAACAGTTCCACTGTTATTTTTGAATCATTCATCTTATTAAAGATGGTGTTTGTGGTAGAGTACAAGGCTGTCATGATACTGAGAGTTTCTAAATCGATGCTGCTTGTCACAGAGAAGTCTGTTTTATTGGCTGTAATCATGTAATTGCTGCATTCTTTAGTACAGAATTTTTAGGAAGAAGTATGATACATACATGTTTAAAAGCTGTGGAAAAAAGTAGAAGTTGTCAATGAGAGGATGAGAATGTGTATGAGTGACTTAGCTATGTGTGGTGCTGACCTTCTTAGGAATGAGGTGTGAAGTTTTGATATCTTAGAACCTGTTTTATCATCCAGTGTTATAAAGAGCTTTTTGATTTCTTTATGAGTAAGGTCAAAAAATAACCAAAGGCAGAACAATGAGCAGTAATTCAGTGTGAAAATCAAACACCAAGAACCATAAACATTTGCACTGCCAAAAGCCAGTGACAAAACGTGAACTTGAAATACAAACGTACAGCACTGATTTTTATTTTAGAATCACAAATCCAAGAGATAATAAACTGAACTTTTGCTATGCCCTTCTATTGTTTTATAGGATTCTCACTAGTGAAATATAAATAAGAATTGGAAAATGTTTCTTTTCTGTATAGGGTTGATTTAAAAGGTCTGCTATTGTCTAATATGTGAATGGTCACATCCAACAAATTAACATAATCATTCAAAACATTGTGTGTAAACTTTAAAAAAGTTGTCATACCCTGTATATATTTTAATAAAATCCATTAATAGTTCTACACTTTCTGTCCAAAATATAGATATATCATCCAAGTACCATTTATATAGGTTCCAACACTGAAAATATGGGGAGTTAAAAATAAATCTTGTTCCCATACTTTAAGGACTAAATTAGCATAAATGGGGGCACAGGATGCCCCATAGCCACCATTTTTACTTGTCTGTAATATTTGCCATCATAGTATATAAGATTATCTTTTATTTTTTCCAAAAATTCTTTATGAGTAAGGTGTGTGAAGTGAAAATTAAGCTATAAGCTGCCACAGTGAATGGCGGGTATGACTGGGGCTGTGAGTCTCATGTTGCATTGACAATTTATGTGGCTGTTTGGTTTTGGATGAACTCTTTGGTCAGGTTTTGAATAGTATATTTTAGAACTTTTTTATGTTCTTTAGATCATTTTTGATAGTCTGCTAAGGTAATGTCAGATTACTTGGGGCTAGTAATACTGCCTGTTAGTATTTTCCATTCTTTCCAAAAATGTTTTTCGTCAGATGTTAGTAAGAGTTGTTTATTCCTAAGGGAAGCTGCTTTTGCTGTGCTAGCAGTAATCATTGTTGTTTTCTTTAGAATGCTGTATTTTTAAGTTCTAGATTAGTTTATTATTTTATTTTATTTTATTGTTTTATTTTTATTATTAAAATTAAAAATAAAATAAAATGATAAAGTTTTGTTAGGTTATATGCAGGAGTAGATATTCGATCAATCAATGTAATGTAGTTGAGCATCCAGAAGATACTGTTTGTTTTCTGAAATAGATCTGCAAGCAATGTTGCATGGTGGCTTCTTTATGGATTTGAAGGACTAGGTAGAGTGGAGTGGGCAGTGGGCACTTAGAATATTTGGAATGATAAAAACTTCTTTGCATTTTGCCTTGATATTGGTAATTATAAGGTCAAATGTGGAGTTCTTGTCTGTCAACTGGTTTGGTCTTGACTAGTTACTCTAAATTATGACAATGTTTTAACTGGATGAGTTGTTGAGGTAGTAGTGGCAATGTTAAACTCTCCTAGCAGAATTGTACTGTGAGGTATGCATTTATTGAAAATGTCTTGTACCAGATGTTATAGCAAGGTTACTGAAGATGATAGTGGAATTCTATATAAAACAAAACACAGTATTGCAGCAGGAAGCATGGCACACATAAAATGTCCACCAGAGTTTGTAGATATATGAAATACTTTTAATAAAATACTTGCAAGTCGGTAAGCGCTTTCACCAAATAGACATTGGCTTCATCAGACCGTAATGATAATAAAACACAGTCATACACTTTATATATCATATGATCAATTAAAACACTTCAAATTCACCAGTAGCATATTCTATACCAGCATTCATTTACATACATTAATAACTTCCAATTACTTCTTAGATAACATCACATATTAAAGGAGAAACTCCATTGTTCGATATATATGCTACAATCTAAAAGATTTTTTCATCTAAACACAGTGCCTTATAAACTTAACTTGGCCGACTGGCAAAACATGTTCTAGCTTAGCAATCTCCTCTTATCAAGTAACGGTTTAATTGAAACTGTACTATTTAAACCTGATCCTTTGTCAGCTCTCAGCTTAAGGATCCATCTACGTTCAGCTTCACTAGTCCTATTTTCAATATTGCCCATTCGATGTCCGACATACAACACTTGTATAGCTTTAAACCTAAAATGATGAATACAATCACTAGCTGCCACTTATCTGGCAAGTGCATTTGTACTACTGCCTGTTCGAATACTATATAAATGTTCCCTTATATATTCTTTCGGAGTGCGATCTGTCTTCCCAACATAAATATTTTACAACATTCACACTGTGCTAACTACACTAAATGCTTTGTAGTACAAGTTGCCCTTACATTAAATGTATACCTTTTATTAAAATCTGGATGCATAAAAGTGTTATCACTATCTATCAAACCACAAAAATTACATGAACCACATGGGTATGTCCCATATTGTCTATCGCATACCATCTTGCCTTTATCTGGATAGCATAACATCATTTTAAGTGACTTACAATTTCTATACCCAAACATGGGATTATCCCCTACTACTCTATTAATTTTGTCATCCATCATTAAAAGATGCCAGTTGTTCTGAAACACTTTTTTGACTGAATCTACATTACTTGTATAGGCCATAGAAACTTTAACTCTTCCCATAGAATCATGCAACCTTTCACTTCCTCTTATAGCTGCAACTGAGTCATGAGTAAAAGAAAAATATGGTTTAGCTTGTCCATTCCTCATAGAATCTACATCTATCAAAATAGGATTTACCTCACTATTCCTATAACCTCTATGCTTCAGAGACTCTCTAAATGTTTCACGACCACCCTTAAATAAATGTTCAGATTGCACACTGACCACCCATCTGTTCAGAAAGGAGTGCTATGGAAATTCAACACTTCATAGGAAGAGCATGCACCCTAGAAGGGTATTTAATAATGAGAGTATCTAGGTTGCATAATGTTGACCTGGAATGTAAGAGTGGTCGTGAAACACTTAGAGAATTGAATTGTTTAATTAAGTTTCTGTTAAACCCTTTATGTGTAGATTTTCAGAGTTAAGCCAGACTTCAATTCCTGACCATTTGTTGTTAATTTGTTTACTATTGTTATTTGGGTTTAATGTATAGTCTGGGATGCCTCATTAGTTGTTTTTATTATTTAGCATCTTAAGGTGCCTTTGAGTATTTTGGCAGACTGTGATTTGGGGAGTTAGAGTTTTTTTAATGGTAGGCAAAGGTTTAGTTGTACATCTCATGTGCATAGTATTTTAATGAGAAGGTAATTCAGTTTTATGAGATTTCTTTTTACTGGGATTGTTGAGGTAAGATAATTTTGGATTTGGTTTTGTAAGATATAGTGCTTCCAATTAGTATAGGTTATATGTTTATATACAGACACACACACACACACACACACACACACACACACACACACACACACACGTGTGTGTGTGTGTGTGTGTGTGTGTGTGTGTGTGTGTGTGTGTGTGTGTGTGTGTATATATATATATATAAATATATATATATATATATATATATATATATATATATATATATATATATATATATATATATATATATATATATCTATGGGTTCATTACATTTGACCAAAAGTTCATTTGACCGAAACCCTACTTTTCGAAGCAAGATGATCTTGGGAAGGCATGTAAAAAGAGTAATCAGGCCAGTGGAAAATTCAGAGTACCTTTTTACTATTCTAGTGATGTGCAGGTATACATGAATATAGTGCGAAAACACTGGTGCATACTGAAGACAGATAAAGGGATCAGAGAACTGATAGATGAAAACCCTAGTTTCTCTTTAAATAATTATAAATCATTAAAAAGACAGTTATGTTACCCTAAAATACATAAAAAACAGGAGACTGTGAAGCCTAATATAGTTAAGGGGACTAAAGAATGTATCAGATATTTATACTTTAAGTATATAGACAGCAGTTCAAAATTTGAACATCCAGATCAAAAGAAGACATATGAATTCAAAGTTTCAGCCACATGTGACAGTGAACATATTGTTTATTTAGCTTATTGTATAGAATGTTATAACTTTTATGTTGGGAAAACTGACAGATCCCTTAAAGAAAGAATACATGAGCATATATATGCCAACAATAAAAAAATAGGGTTAATGCATTAGTGAAACATGTCATCAATACTGATCTTAAACATAGCTTTAAAGTTTAACCTATAGGGAGAACTTATGAAAATATTGGGGGGGGGGGTGACCAACACAATGTTACAGAAGAACTGGAAGCTAAATGGATAGTGAGACTGAGAGCTGATATGGGCCATGGGCTGGAATAAACATGTCCCCTTATGGCCCAAGTCAAAATCTAGGCGACCTTTTAGATGATTTAAAGTTTGATTAGATGAATGTTTTATTTTTTGCTTTTATTGCATATTTTTGTATATGTAATATATGCATTGTATGTTGATATATATTAACTCATTTTTGGATTAAATAGGAAGTGACTACTTTAAATGTAAAATAGTAATTAGTTTCTCTTTAAATGTGAAATAGTAATTAATTTTTATGTCATGTGACCTGGGTGGGGTGTGTATAAATGAAAGGGTTAGAATTGATTTTATTGTATAGACATCTGAAGAAGTGGAGTTGTCCATGAAAGCACTTGTGTTCATTAAACTTGTGTACTGGATCCTACAGCTGTCTCTGAGTCTGACTGTTTTTATTGGAATCTTTAACATATAAATTCTAAAGTAGTATGGTACCAAGACAGATCCCAGAGGTATGTCGCGTTCTCCTAAACAGCCCTCTAATTTATTATTTATTTATTTTTCTTTGTTGACTAGATTAATCTTACTAGGCAAGTAGCCTCTTTTCATGGGAGAAGCAAAGCGGTATTTATACTACAAGGGGAAATTTGGCCAGGGCATCAGGGAACTTTCCCTACTCTTGGTAGGTGAGGGGAAGCATTTGTATGTGACACAACAGACTTCCTGTTCCTGTTCCAGGCACTGAGGTGACCTGGAGAAAAAGACAGAAAACATGGCTGATTCAGCTTGTGCTGAAACTGGAAGGAAAGCTACTGAAAATGTAGTCAAAATGGTAGAATTACTTCCAGAATTTTTTTTCTAATAATGTGGGTGCAGAAAAAGCACTGACATTGGAGAAAAAGGAAAAGGGGCTTGTAGTTGAAACAGAGATGGATTCAGAGAAAAGCTTTCAGAGGAGATTGTTTGAAGGAGAGACAGCTACCTCTATAAAATGCATAATTACCATCCTCCAATTGGGGGGGGTGGGATGATTATTTGGAAGGAATGGTAAACAAAGTAAGCCAGAAAAATGGAGCAGCAATTTCATGGAGTGATATCAAGAAAAAATAGAAGAAGAAAAAGGAGGAGAAGCGACTGTGCCAGAAAAAGTTTCAGAGGAAAAAACTTATGCACAAACTGCTGGAGAAGGAACAAAGAAGAAAGAAGAAATGAAAGAAACAAAAAAAGAAGTATACAGTACATGTGAGCAGTAAAAAAGAAGAAAGTTTGGACAGGAATGAGGTTTGGGACTCTGTCATAGTACCTCTGAGTGTCAAAGCAAAAGAGGTAAAAGCATTTATTTTAATTAATAAAGAGGCTTTTCTGACTTGATATTTTAGACTGAGCAGACCATGGAAAATTGTTTGGGTGCATATGAACTAAAGAAAAATATTTACCCATGGTCAGAATATGTGGTGCAAGCTTTTTGCAGACTAAAAAATAAAAATAAAATGATCCAGTTTAGAACTGATATTAAAGCAAATGAACTGAAAGAGCATTTGTTAACTACATGTAAAGAAGTAATGGACACTACAACAATATATGATGAAAGAGGACTATGGACTGGGGACGGGAATATGGAGTAATGCTGAAAATGGAAAATAATAATGTTATGCATGTACCTAGTATTATTAATGTTAATGGTAATAGAGGTTTTTTGAAATACAGGGAGCAACCAAAGACTTGTTATTTTTGTGAAAAAAATGACCATTTAATCAAAGAATGTGATAAAAAAGATGTTATTTATGCAGTATAACAGGGCACAATGCAAAAAAATGTGATTTAAAGTGCAAAAAATGTGGCAATACTGGTCATTCAAGGCTAGAATGTAAAATGAATGTGCAAGAAAGTGAAAGAAAATGAAGTTATGCAAGAGAAAGAGACAGAAGAATGTTTTATATAAGAAATGTACAAAAGATGTGACTGATAAAGAGGTTGTACATGAAGTTAAAGAAAATAACAAGGAAAAAGAAACAGAGGAAACAAATGAGGAAGAAGCTGACTGGTGTACAGTAAGAATTATAAAGCATTCAATATGGAAAGAGTTAAAGAAAGGAAAAGAAAATTCAAAAATATAATCCTTAGAGAAAATAAAAAGGGAAAGGGATAAACATTTTACTATATTAACTGTTCTTAAAAGTTGAAAATATTAACTTTAAATGTGAACAGTATGAAAAATCTTAAGAGGAGAATAGGTTACAATGGTGTGCTGCAGTAGATGATATCAGATTATTAACAGAGGAAGAAAGAACACAAACTGAAAACTTTGGAATGGTGCAATAGTGTGAAACATGGAGAAAGAAACATGCTCATGCATATGTATATTATGTCAAGAAAGCATTAAAATATTACATGTAACCATAGTGGAACTAGGATGAATTACAGTAATGGACGAGATGGGAGAAACATATGTATAGAATTATAGCTTTATATGCATATGTAGCAAAAAAGAGAGAGAAATGATATTTAAAATATTCTTGAAAATGTTTGTGTAAATATGGACATTATAGTGGTGGGTGATTTTAATTGTAATTTAAGAAAAAATAAGAGCAATTGTGATGCTAAAATGGTTAAAGAAATTATGAGAAGTGGAAAGTTAAGTGTATGTGAGAATAACCACTGGACCTACAAAAGGAATGAAATTAGGACAAAAATTGGTTATTTTTTAATATCTGATAGTTTAAAAGTTAAAAAAGGAATTAAGTATACTGGATTTTCAGGTCATGGGGCTATATGGGTTAAAATACAGAAAAATGAAAAATATATAAAAATAGGAAAAGGAATAAAGAGAATTAATGAAAATGAATTAGATTTAGAAGAGAAAAAAACTTATGGAATTATGGAAAACTATATGAATATGAGAGAGCTTTACAGGAATTCGACTGGACTGTTTGGTGGCTTAATTTTAAAGACAAATATAAAAAAGTGTTTTTAGAATGTAAAAGGAAGAAAAGAAAAAAGACTGATGAATATATTAAGGCAAGAAACATTCAGAGACTTATTAGAAAAGAAAAATTCCTTTTATGGAAAAGAAAGAGAAATATATAAAATGAATCATATTAAAATTAATAACTTGTTATATATACAAAAATATTGCTTACAAGGAAAGAAAGAAGAGGTAGCACCATATTAGAGTAAAATAATAAATGAAGGAAAAATAATAACAGAATGAAAAATAAGGAAGGTAAGCAAATAAAAGCAGCAAGAGGAAATGTATGAATAATATGTATTGGAATTATTTGTTAAAAGAGAAGAAAACATAGAACAAATTTATAAAGGTGAAAAATTAAGTAATGACTATGACGAGTATTTAGAACAGAAAATAACCATGAAAGACAAATGAAATTCTAAAAGATATCAACATGAATTCTGCAACAGGACTGGACAGAATTGAATATTGTATGTATAAAGAATTAAAGGAGTGGCAAAAAATATTTTATAGACATTATGACTGAATGGTTAGAAACTGGAATTAAAAAGAAAGAGATATGTACAAGAGTTGCAAAATTTATATTTAAAAAAGTAAATAAAAAGGAGATTAAAAAATTAGAGACCTATAACATTGAATAATACGGATTATAAAATTTTTATGAGAATAATAGCAAAAATGTTACAAAAATGGATAGAATATATGACCAAAATGTATTCGGAAAAAAAGAAAAAGGAAGTCAAGAGTTATTATGGATAACAAGAGAAAATAATATCATAAATAAAAAAGTAGAAATGAAGGTTATAATAGGGGATATAAGTAAAGCCTATAATAATATTCAATATAAATCATTATGGGGAATTTCACAGACATATAATGTAAGCAGAAAAAAAATATTACAAGTAATAAAATCTGTTTATGAAAGGAACTATGTAAAACTAAATGTAAATGAATGGATTGGAGAAGAAACAAAAATAGACTGGAATAAAGCAGGGCTGCCCAGATAGTAGTATAATTTTCTTATTAGTTATGAATGTAATAGTGAAGGAAATTAATACAATGTCAAGTACCGTTGGATGCAAAATGATGAAAGAAGTACAATTGCCAATAATGTATAATTATGTGGATGATATTGTATTACTTGTTAAAAATAAAGTATGGCTGAAAAAAGAAAATGAAAAATTGAGTATAAATTTAAAAAATGGTTTAAGTATAAATAAAGAGAAAAGTAAAGGATTTGGTTTTGAAGGTATGATAGAAGGTATTGAGTTTAATGAAAATATATAGATATATTAGAAATAACATTTGGAAGGGATGAATGCAGACAACAACAATGGGTTAATGTAGTCAAAGGAGTAAAGTATATGACTATTTTTTTGGAAATCATATCGATTTTCATATAGAGAAAAGCACACTTGTTGAACACCATGGTAATAGGAAAAATTGTTTATGTTGCTAACATCTATATGATTCTTATTACGTATGAAAAGGAACTAATGATTATTATATTTTCTTTTATATGGTGCTCAAGACTTAATCCAGTCAAGAGATGGATTCTGTCTATGAAAGAAGAACAAGAAAGCTTGGGTTTAATAAACCCAATAGTGCATGCAGCATCTTTAAATTTATATAAGGTATTAAAAGGAATTATGAAAGAAAATAAAACAATTTGATTGAATTGATACTATATTATAAAGACAGGCAAGTTATTTTTATATGGGAAAGCAGTGTTAATTTTTTTTTATTTTTACTTAAAGTATGCAGTAAATATGTAGTAACTGTTTTTGGTCAACCAGGGTAGTATAGCTGGTGTAAAATCAAAGTGTGAGTGCATGTAACATGTGAAATCACCCATGCATACACAGGTGCCCCATACAGTATAGTCACACCCCTTGCTAATGTAATGAAAGCATATAGAGGGATGTCATGTAAAGTAAATCATATACACCTACAAATAAGCCATTATCCTGATATTTTTTAAAATGAAACTTGAGCAATGGTCAGCAATGCCCAGCTATGCTTACCAGGTTTATGCATCACTTGATCATGATTGCTAAGCAGCAGGTAGCTCAGCTAAGCGGATTTGCCCACTGTTAGCAGTGCTCAGCAATTACCCCTTTAAGCACTGTTCAACCCAGCTTAGTGGGATTGCACATTGCTAAGCTGTGCTCAGCATTTTTGAAATGGTCCAATAATGGCAAAGGGCAGGGATATGGCCTTATTTAAACTGTGCAGGTGGGAATACAGCCATAACCTGTTTAGTCTGATCTCTGCAGGAACATGTCTGGTGTTGGAGAGGGAGCAAACTTTCGGGTGCAGCGCTGGAAAATTCAGGAGTCCAGGGTTATGGCTGGACTCCTTGTCAAAACCCATGATGAGAGACTGCTGCAGGGCCAGTACCAGTGCTCACAGTACAAAACTGAGGCCTGGGACCATCTCACATGTGATCTCACCAGTGCTACTGGCATCTCCCAGACTGGTGAGCGGGTATGGCACTACTATGCTGACCTAAAGTGGAGGAAAGGGGTACTCTTGGCCCAGTGGATCCAAGATGCATGGGCATGGAATGCTCCAGTAGTGAGTAAGTATCACTACAAAGTAGTTTGTAGCAAATTCTAGCCTGAGAATGTGATAGGTATGCATGATATTTGTTTCTCTCCCCTACAGCTGCAGCAGAGAAGGCTATGAACATCAAAGCCCATGGTGACAGACTGCTGAGGCTGCACCAACCGGCTGGTTAGTACAAATCTATTTTGCAGTATATTGTTCAAATATCTAGGAAGAGTACATGGCTTACTGCTAGTATGTATACTGTTATGGTGTGAACTGAATAAATACAATTGTTTGACAGATTAATATTGATGTGCAATAAAACTACATACAAAAAACTGTTGTGTTTATTCTAGTATGCTGTTGTATACATTTAGAATGTATACAGATTCTACACAACTTAT
The DNA here is from genome assembly GCF_019279795.1 of Protopterus annectens. NCBI lineage: Eukaryota > Metazoa > Chordata > Ceratodontiformes > Protopteridae > Protopterus > Protopterus annectens. The sequence goes on along the minus strand of NC_056730.1, from coordinate 609,024,834 downwards.
GTGCCTGTGACAACATACATTAACTGAGATTCCTCTGTGAACCAGCTGTAAGAAAAAATGTAGATGGTGGAGCTGTAAAACAAGATATAACTGAAATGTGAAACATATACTACACTAAGCTCTGAACCCTGACTAGTAATGTGTACATTTTCAAATTGTGTTCAATCCAGCATTGCCTTGTGTTAACCTTTGCTTTTCAGATTGTAGTAATCCAAAGGATTAATGCACAGTACAATACCTATCTATCATGCAGGCATCACAGGATTACAAGGTCAGAATGTCTAAACAAGAGACTATTAGGCAGAAACCAGTGAAACTAGAAACAGCAGTTGCTCAGTGTGATGAGAAATAGCTTAGTTGTTAGACATGGTTCGAATCCAGGGAATTGTACTAAGATGAGTGCATATCTACACACAAAGAATCTGGAATAAATGTAAAAACAGTCAGGTAGTGTTAACAGATATTTTCTCCACAGGTTGTACAGGTAAGGAAATGTTGGTAGTAGCATACTAATAAACTGTGTACAACTGTTTAATTGTCCCACCACATACCTGCAAATGACAGCAGAATAGGTACATACAACATGCACTCTTCTCAAAATATGTCTCTAAAATGTCAGGCTGACATGGATAGAGGTCACTGCTGCCAATATCCCTGGACACAGATAGGAAACCAGTTGAAGTATGCTACTAGCACATTTACATAACAGCACTTCAGAGTACCCCTACTGTGCCAGACATGTAACCCTGACATGTACGAGTCCCCTCTAGGCATGTACCTAGAGTTGTCACAGTTTGCCCCATACCATTCCAGGCTGACAGTTTAAGAGGTATATTTGTGCTACAGAAGCTATGGACCATAGGCAGATGTAAAGTGAGGGCAGACCCATAGAATATTCAGCAGTACTGTTGTGGAAAATAGAAGCATAAACAGTTGTTAATGGACTTTTTGTCTCTCCCCCCACCCCTCATCTGAATCAATACAATAATTCATATACTACCCCAGGATTCATGAAGCTTACACCAGGTGCAGGCATAGCGTCAGCATTCTAACACCAAATATGGCCACTGAGCGATTCAGGTTTGAGCTGATTCCACGTGCACTACCTGCGTAGGCTACGCCCGCACAACTCCTGGGCCTTGTATGCTAATTACCCCATGTGCAGCAGTGTAGCATGCAAATTAAGGTATGCAGCGATTCAGGAAGTGGTGCAGGTGTAGTGTAAGCATGCAGAAATGTAAACCGTAGAAAACAGTTTACATTTTTGCAAACATAAAATTGGAGCCATGACAGCCGACCAAACACATGTATTATAATGTTAATATATGCCAATGGCTAAATATATAGCCATTGGCATAAAAAAATGTACAAAATATAAAATTAGCATTTACTATATATATAGTCACACCATCGCGACTTGGAAGCGCAGGGCAGCGGTGTACAAAGGGGATCGCAAGGAATATATAAAAATATAGAATAAAATCACAATGAAACACATATCATGATTTCCTCATAATAGTCACTAGCAGGCATGCTACACCATACTCATGGCGTAAGGGTTGCTAAGGGGCAGTGACAGTGTTATGCGCAGTAGCTAGGAATTAGTAGGCAATGCCATGCAAATGAGAGGAGTAATAGTGAATCACAGATTCCCCGCTGGTGTAAGGATGCACCTCACAGTGTAGTGTTATAACACCGAGGTGAGCCCCTGAGATAAAGATGACATCAAGAGAGGGGTGTGTCACCATTGCTGTATGCACATTGGAGCATTGCTAAACTGGTCTGCCCCTAGCTAGGCAAAGCTGCAGGATAGGGGTGTGTTGAATTGCCCATAGCTATGCTTAGCTGAAAGTACACAAGGTAACCGAGTATGCATGTGAACGGAGATGAAAACGAGCATAAACCCGGTAAACAGGTATGCACGTCGTGCACTGCAGCTGAAACAGGAAGGATGTAGGAAAGAAATATGGAAATGCTGCAGCAGTGAAATTGGAGCACAAATGACTAATTAACACCTAGGAGCCTATAGTGGGCCATTGACAACAGCTAACAAGGCTGCAAGCAGCTACCTGCAGAACAGGGAAGGGGAGGGGCTGTATTGCAAAGAAAACAGAAATGTGTCAAAGCAGAACAAATGCGATATGCAGTATATCAGCTACAAGGCACATTTTGCCATGACTGGGTAGAGAAAGTACAAAACAAGAAAGATGGCAGGTGGATGCATGCCTGATAATGGGAGGGGATCCAGGTCTAAAAGTGAATTAAAGGGCAACAGATTAATCAAGGCAGGCAAGTAGATCTCCACAGTAAAGGCCCCACACTTGCAGTACTCATTGCAAAACCCATAATTAACACATGCAGCAACTGGAATAGATCATACATACCCACTTACATCAGCAGCATCCATAGCACAATACTATAAAGTGTAAAAGCACCTCACACAAATTTGTGTATTCCCATACACTCTGCACCAGTGGTGTATACAGATGGGGAACTTTTATTATGTACATGTTAGGGGCTGCCATAGCTTTGATCCACTAGCATGTGTTGGAGACTGAAAGTGATGTAGAGGATGATGCGCATGACCACCGCAGGCACCAGAGGAGGAGGAGAGTGTTCAGACCCAGGGTAACCTACCAGGGGCTACATGATCTGGAGATAGTAGAGCATTACAGGGTGGACAGGGACACCCTACAGCAACTTGTGGAGCTGTGCCGGCCACGCCTCAGAGTGAGAACAAACAGAGAGGAACCCATCCCAGTGGATACAAAGGTATGTGTAAGCTTGAGAATACTTGCTACAAGTACCTTTCAAAGACCAACTGTGGATATCATGGGTATCTCACAGGCATCAGCATCGAGGGAACTACACTAGTTCCTGGATGCCATGTTACCACATGCCAATGAGCACATATACTTCCCCCAAATGCAGGAGGAGTTGGCCAGCAATATGCGTCTCTTCCACTGTGTGGCAGAATACCCAAAGGTACTGGGTGCAATAGACTGCATGCACATACACATCAAGTCACCACCCGGTGAGCAGTGTAGGCGCTACATAAACCACAAGGGATACCCCTCCATCAACTGCCAGGTCATGTGCAATGCCCGGGGAATTATCATGAATGTGTGTGCTGGCAGCCCTGGAAGCTATCACGACTCCCACATCTGGCATGCCTCACAGCTGTATCAGTTATTTGCCAGGGGAGACATCCCAAATGACCACCTGGTGGGGGATGCTGGCTATGCACTGGAACCATGGATGATGACTCCCATCAGAAATGCACACACACACACCCATGCAGGAATGCCATAATGAGGCACACGCACAAACCAAAATCATCATAGAGCGTGTGTTTGGGATGCTGAAATCACAGTTCCATTGCTTGGACATATCTGGTGGAGCCTTGCAGTACTCTCCAGGCATATGTGCCCACATCTTCATAGTGTGCCATGCTACACAATATGGTCCTGCGGAAACAGCTGCAGCAGGGACAGAATGGTGAAGGCCATCACAGCCCACCACTATTGCCAAGGGCCCCACAGACACAGAGGTACTCAGACAACGAACACCTTGAGCCAGCCCCAGTATGCAGATGGAGGCATGCCTAGTATGCTCATGCCTTGGCAAAGAGGGAACGTTTAGCACAAACACTGACAGTGTAGGCACCTAGGGACTGACACCTTTCTCCAGCTGCACACAAAGTAAAAATGGATGGCACACACACAAGACTACCTGTAAATTGTCATGTATAGGCAGTCTACTGTCTGCATCCAACATAGGCAGCCCTCAACTATTGCACAGACAACAGCCATTGGCACAAGGTAAGTCAACACCTGAACAGTAAATTAAGTTATCAGCATATGCAGATACTTTATGTATAGATTCATAGTTAGGTACTTGGCCAACTGCAAAAGGCCATTCATAAGGCCAGCCAAAATGTGTCAGCTTTTGCCACCTTATTGATTCATTAACCAACCCTCTGTGGAGCAGAGCCAATGGTGGGATCCCTGGGGTGCATCTACTGTTCCCCATCCACCCTTCAAGGTTTCTCTTGCAGAGTGTTAGTGAGGGGCTCTGTATAATGTAGTTAGGGATGTTGTTCCAAAGTATGGGGACTGTCTGTGACAGGAAGCTGTCCCTCCAGCATCATCTGGTTATTGTTATGTCAAGGTCAGCTCACTACAGTGTGTGGCTCACTGTGATATGGATTCCCATAGGTGGAGCATATCCATCAAGCCTGAGTTTGACATGGCTGTGTTGGCCAGCGGAGATCATCTTTGGGTAAACGAGATGCCACTGAGTAAAGTAGGAGTTTATTCAGTCCGGCTGCATATTCCATATATTGGAGGCCAGTATTCCCCTTGGTGAGGTACATTCTTGGACCACCCCAGCTGTTGGACGTGTCCTCTGAGATACAACCCACATGGGTTATTATACCCTGTGATGGGACTGATAAGTGATGAGTAAAGGGGCACTATAACCCCAGTATGTCTAGATGGGAATCCTTTAGTAATCAGATGGCCTACATAGAAGGAAGTTCTAACTACTATGGATATATGATTTGTCAAAGGGGAAATCACTATCTACCTTAGTCTCCAGATACCCCATTACCTCGTCTGTATTAAAGTGGCTGCCACTCATGTGTTAATATGTGGGTGCCAATTCCACAATGGAATGACCATGCAGTTAGTGGCACTTGGCTGGAGGCTGTGTCATTGGCACCTTGTGACATTCTCTGTGAGGCCCCTTGAGGGATGTCCATGTCAGCTGGACTATCAATCATGGCTCCCAGTTTGCAGTCATTGCCAAGCATGGTCTGCCGTAGTCCACCTGTGTTTGCCTGTACATCTGAGACATATATGCCAAACAGTAGGGCTCCCAGGACTGAGTCCTGTGGGATGCCAGTCCTGACTGTTCAAGAGTTGGACCTGGAGACCACTAGTCGTACCATGTGGGTTCTGTGTGTAAGCCCGTTGGCAAACCAACCTGTCATGTATGGGTGAATGTACATGCTGGTGTGTTTATCAATAATACCTGAGTGGGGCATGGTGTCAAAAGCCTTGGTGAGGTCCAGGTAGTATGTGTGAACGACCTCCCCCATCATCTAACGTCTTGGTGACTGTATGTAAGACATCAAACAGGTTCAGTAGGCCTGAACTGTATTCAACCAAGCTGACCTGGGTTGGGTCATGTGTTCGAAGGTTACCAATATCATTGTTAATGATTGCCATGAGGATGCACACCATACCATTGAAGACCAGGCTAGTCAGGCTTATGGGGTGGTAGTTACTATGGTCAGTTGTGATTTCATCTTGATGGAGTGGAATAACCGTTGCCATGCACCATTGTATGAGCATGTAGCCTGTGGAGAGGCTGAGGTAGGAATGTTTAATTAGGTGGGGGGCAGGTTGTCTTGTACAGTTTGCAAGATGCAGTCTGGGTCAACATCTGCCTACATTGACACTGTGTTCTGCTGGTAGAGAGGGTCATTTCCAGCTGTGTGTCTATGATGGTTGGGATACTGCCCCTTTCGGGTAGTGTTGTGGGCTCTTTAGGGGGTGAAGTATGCACTGAATGTATCTGCAAGGATGTTGGCGATATCAGTAGGGTCAGCATATTTTGTGCTATATTTCATCGGCACAGTGCAAATCTGTGTGTCACCATGTATATCCTTGACATAGCCAAAGAAGGCTTTGTGGTTATCTTTCAAATCCTTGCCATATTCTCCTGCTGATGTTAGCCTTGGATGATGTCATGAGGGACCTACGTATTATACTAATGGTGGTCATGGATGTCTGCCCTTCGAGGGATTTGCTGTGTGTCTGGAACACTGTCCTACTTCTGTAGTATAACCTGTTTATTGCTGAGGTCCACCAGACTGGTGTCCTTGTCTAGGAGGAGTGAGTCTTGGTTTACCAGTGATGGCACAATCCATACATCCATGTAGGTGCTTATAGACTGCATTTGTAAATCTATCTGTATCTTGAGCAGTGTTTCCCCTTAGCATGGGGGCTGTGAAACCCCCCATCCCTGTCACTAGTAGTGTAGATTTAGCTGTAGGAAAGGAATACACTGTGGTATCCATGAGTGGGGGAGATGCTAGGGTGTGAAAGCAGCGAATAGTTCATGGTCAGATCTAACCAGTGACTGGTTAACCTCTGCTGTGGTACACCGGTTGCCCATATTGGTGATGACCACATCTAGTAGTTTCCACCCCACATTAGAGAGGTTACCACCTGATATAGGGCATATGAGGTGACACATTCCAGGAAGTGCTGGTCCTGGAAGTCAGTACCGGAGTACGTTTCCCAGTTAATTGTATGGTAGTTGACATCGACCAATGCCAGGGTGTGTGTTAGGACTGTTGTGTTCTCCACTGTCTCCAGGTAGGGGAAGTGGAGGTCCTGGGTCATGGAGGGTGATCCGTAGCAGGCCACATTCCACATTGCAGTTGTGGTTGATGTTAGGTGCACATGGATGATCACAGAGGTATCATGCTGCCCCACTAACCTGGAGGTGTAGGTATCCCTAATGAATATGGATACAGCCCCTCCATGTCTGCCAGTCCATGTTCTGTGGCTGAAATGTGTGGTATGGGTTGTAGTCTGGTAGTGCTGGTGTGCTCTCAGGAGCCTTAAGACAGATTTCAGTTAATGCACAGATGTTGATGTCCATCCTGAGGAGTGCTGTGAGTGTATGCATGTTGTGCTAACAGCCCCTGATGTTGAGTAGCATAATCCTCATTAAATCTGCTATTGTGCTGTTTACAAAGCTGGTATTCACCTTCGAGACACTCCTAAATAAGGCACCATGGGGGCGCCAATAGCCTTGGCCAGTATTCCAAAGCGTAAGACTGACACATAGGCCAGTATGGTATCATTGCATGCATGTTCCCCATCTGTGCTTGTTTTTCTTCTCCCCTGTAGGTAACCTACTGATAAGCAATAGAAAGCCTTAAACTTATACAAGTCTTCTAGCTTCCAAGATAGGCTTTTGGAGTGACTAAGTATCAGTGTTCTGTATGTTCTTGCTGTACTCAACTGTTGTCTGGCTGCATGGTGAGTTCACATTGTATATTGTGATCTGAAGGTCTGTTTATTCACATATTATGGCTGTGATGGCCTGCATGTTAGTGGTTCACAGATAGCCTACTACCTATCTGCCCAAGGGCAATTAGAAGCATAGAAACAGTGTGTTGGCCTTCCCCGCACCATTGATGAAGTAACTGAGCCTCTGTCAAGCATAACCAGTGAAGCAATTCCAGGCAGAGTTGCTGGAAGCTGTTGAAGACTGGGGTTCTGGAGGGTTATAGGGGCACTTAGTAATCTAAAGAGGGCATGTTAATGTGGCAATTCAACACCATTCAACTCCCCCAACAGATCTTGCAGCTATCAAACTGGACAGGCTCCCCACCCCCTGGCTGTATGGTTCTGGGACACATGATCCCAGGGGTGTATAGTCTTTTACCCATTCACACAACAAGGTTTCCCTTGAAGTGTGTCAGTGAGGGGCTATGCATAATGTAGTTAGGAATGTAATGTATTGTCTCACAGTACATTCGTTCTATGTTGTTATTTCAAGAGTACATGAAGCTCAGTGAGTTTGGGGGCTCCCGCCCCTTTGCTTAGCCTAGCATACACATAGAAATCATCTAAATAAGAAATAGACGGAAGCAACATTAATGTCAACAGTGTAATGGTTACAGCATCCGCATAGTATCTGTGCATTCCAGGTTACAATCTAGATAAAGGCAGGGATGTTTATCATGTGCAAAGGTATACCTTAACTGCAGCTTGCATATATAGGTAGTAATCATCTGTATAATAAACATTCGAATCACCCATATAAACCCATGTGTGCAGGAGAGTACAGTCAACAGAGAATGTAATGTTATGTCAGCACATAGTGAGATGTTATGCCACTGACATGTATATATTCGGAGTAGTTAGCGGATGTGGCCATGTCTGCGCGCACAGGTTATACGTTACAAATTTGCTTAACTGTGTTTAATCGCTGCTATAATGTCACACAAACACTTTTAAACATGCTTACAACTGCTTAAATGAGCCTTATTCTGCAGTAAAAAACATTTGTAAAGCATCACAGGTGTCGAACCCTAGACCATGCCATGCACACTGTAGTCAAGGGACATACCACTAAGCCATCCAAGGTGTACACAAGTTGCATGGTCTTGACACTACACCTTATACCATATGCATTTCACTGTAATGATCACAAATGGGACGGTGACTTTGTGTATATATGTACAGTACATTGTAATGTACTGTAGTTTGTGAAACAAACAATTTGAACTGTTAATAGCAGCAGTCTGCATTTAAAGTGGAACAGCCTTACAAGACTTTCTGCAGATATATAGAGCTGAGTATATTTTTCTGCATTATTCTGTATTATAGAGCTAAATGGTTGCTTAGATATCTGTTGTCTTAGTGTTCTGCAAATATACAGAGATCAGTATATATCTTTTGGGTTTTATAATTTGCACTCTGATTCCTCACATCTCTGTTGAAACTCCCCCCCCCCTCCCTGTTCTGGTAGTAGTTTAAATTTGGTGGCTTTTGCAGTGCCCGCCCCACTGTAGATTTGATCTAGGACACTCCCCCAGTCCCATCTCTTTACCGCATTCTACCGAATAAACCCTTTCTGCACATGCTTTTAGTCCTTTTTAATTTAATTACATTTTTTAAAACTGTGTGTGGACTAATATTGCTACATACTCAAGTGTGCCAGCTTGCACTGCTTGTGAATTGTTTTTACTACTGTTTTTGCTACTTTTCTGAAAAAAAAAAAATTGTAAGCCTGTTTCCTACATTTCCTGTAATTAGTGTTCCAGATACAGATTTGCTGTATCCAAGACTATTTGTAAGCTTCTGAGCCCCCAAGCCTTTCTGTGTTGGAGGGAAGCCTTCTAGCTTATCAGTGGGAGTGGTAAGCACTAGGTAACCTGTCTACCACATAAGGAGTGGTTCTGGCTCAGAATTTGTAGTTATTGGCCGTTTGGGCGGTCTTCCATCTCTCTCAACTTTCTGATGTGAAGGCCCGCATTTGCACTTGTTTCTGTCCTGTAACTCCTGGGCCCATCTCATTTGTTCACTCAAAAAAAAAAAAAAATCTGCTTTTACTGTATTTGTGTTTCTTCCTACTTTATTTTGCTTTTGCGTTATCTTAAAAGTACTCAGTTGTCTTTAGTACTGCTTGGTGTAACTCATTCTAAGCCTTTTAGTTTAAGCACTTGGGCTCCAGACCAGCTGTTTTACATTACGAAGGTTTGTGGTCTGCACTGTGGTGGCAGTACAGGTAGCTTACATCCTTCCAAGTTGGGAACTGCTGATTGAGGGCTTAGTGTCTGTTATTCTAAAAGTGTATTAATTCTGTTTTAAGCACTTGGGCTTCAGGCCAGTTATTTTACATTAAAAGGGTTCGTGGTCTGCACTCTTGTGGGAGGAGAGGCTGGACTCTGCCCTTCTAGCTGGGAATTTCTGGTTAAACACTTATAGTGCCTGCATATCTAAACTTCTTACTGAAATTGGTACACCTTGTTTGCTGTAGCATAGACTAGATCCAGGCCTGCTGAATCTAGCTTTGTTTGTATAACCTGAGCACTAATCCAGGCATTCTTTAAAGTATTCAATTGTATTTATTACTGCTTGGTAGTAACTTGATTAAAGTGTAGCTATCATTCTAAGTCTTTTGGATTAAGCACTTGGGCTTCAGACCAGTTGTTTTACATTAAGAAGGTTTGTGGCCTGCACTGTGGTGTCAGGACAGGTAGCTTACATCCTTCTAAGTTGGGAACTGCTGATTGAGGGCTCAGTGTCTGTTAAATTCTGGTTTAAGCACTTGGGCTTTAGGGCAGTTATTTTACATTAAAAGGGTTCATGGTCTGCACTCTTGTGTGAAGAGAGGCTGGACTCTGCCCTTCTGAGCTGGGAATTTCTGGTTAAAGGCTTATAGTGCCTGCATATTTGAACTGCTTCTTACTGAAATTGGTACACCTTGTTTGCTGTAGCATAGACTAGATCCAGGCCTGCTGAATCTAGCTTTATTTGTATGTTGCTTGTTTGTTTGCTTGTTATTTCCCTGAAACACTAATTCCACCTAAAATGCGGCTTTTCAGCGCTTCTGTGGATCCCTAGTGATATCTGCATTGCTTACTGTACTTATTTCCTTGTTTCACTTGAAAGAAAGTTACTGTTTGTCATTTTTGCATTTAAGTTACCTGAAACACATTGCATTTAAGTTACCTGGCACTTGTTCACTAAAGCAATTATATGTCAGCACTAAAATATTAAAAGCACTACACCCTCACAAACTCCCCTTGAGTACCTCGTTCCCCTTTGGCCCTTTTTTTTCAATTATAAAGGAATTCCCAATACTATTCTAGCATGTCCAAAGGTCAGTTGTCAATCTCCTCTCTGGTCCAGCTGGTAAATCTTGGAATCTTGAGGCAATGTTACAACTGCCTCATGTACACAGACAACCCTCTCCTCCTCCCAACAAATTCCAACACATGTGAGAGATGCAACCATATAGCCATACTGGAGGCTAAGCTCTCTCAACTCAGTACTGGTGAAACCAGTCAGGAGGAGAAGGAAACCACACTCACTACAATTCCAATCTCACATAGACCTACCACGACAGCAAACCAAACACATAAACACACAAAAACATACTCGGAGGCTTTAAATAAAAATATGCCCAAGCAGCAGAGACCTCCAAAGCAGACACCCAAGCAACCGCTACCCCAAAACAAAACTCGTGCAACACATAGCTCACAAAGCCAGTGTGCCAAACAGTCACAGCCCTTAAAGCTAAACAACACACCTGATACACTTGTAATAGGTGACTCTATCATCAGGCACACTGACGTCCCGCTCACCAGGTTGAACAAGGAGAAGGTCACGGTGAGCTGCCTGTTGGGCGCTAGGATCTACCACATAACACAAGCACTCAGGTCACTCCAAGGCAAGTACAAATATGACACAGTTATTGTCCATGCTGGTGTGAATGACCTGAGACGTACCTCCTTGGACTACATGAAAAGAGACATAGAGGAGCTCTCTGAGCATGTAGCCCAGGCCAGTATAACCCTGACCTTGAGTAGCATCTTACCCTCACCAAGAATTATGCCACAATATGAAGACAAGATGATCAATTTCAACAATTGGCTTAAGTATTGGTGTCATTCAAAGGGGATCCAATGCCTGTCAGCCTGGGATGACATGCTCGACAAGCCATGATGCTTTGCTAGGGACGGCTTGTACCTGTCACCCCTGGGCTTTCGGATATTGGCAAAGGCTCTTGCTACCCCTATAGTGCCTTTTTTGGGCAAGACTCAAAAGACAAACCCACCTCCATAGGTATCACAAGGGATAAGAAACTAAGAGTAATGCTACTCAATGCCAGAAGTCTAAACCTCAAGATGCATGCACTCAAAACTCTCCTTAGCATGGAGAACATCAATATCTGTGCAGTAACAGAAACCTGGTTCAAGGCTCCCGAGAGCACCCCAGCACTACCATGTTATACCTCATACCATGCTTTTCGGTCCCAAAACTTGGATCGTACTGCAAAAGGAGGGGGAGTATCAATATTCGTCAAAGATACCCACACCTCCAGGTTGGTGGCACAGCACAAAGCATCAGAGACTATCCATGTGCAACTAACAGTGGGTAAAACTGCCTTCCAGTTTATAGCCTGCTACAGACCACCCTCCCAAACCCAAGAACTCCACTCGGCCTTCCTGAGAACACTGGAAAATATGAAGGTCTCTCCAAACACCATTATATTGGGCGACTTCAACTACCCAAACATAGACTGGGAGCATTACTCTAGCTCCAACACCCTAGCCCAAAGGTTCCTAGAATTTATAAACTCAAATGCTATGGAACAACTTGTTACCACTCCCACAAGAGGGGAAAACATACTGGACCTGATCATCACCAACATGGGGACTCTATGCTCCAGACCAGAAGTGTATCCCTCACTGGTAAGATCAGAACATAAACTAATCTCACTGGATATTCACATCCCGACTCCACCCCCTGCCCTGAAAACCACAGTGAAAAACTTCTTTAAAACAAATTTCACACTCCTTAAAACTGAGGTGGAATCCTTCAAAGCCCCCGGGCCTGTGAAAAATATGGCCCAGACTGCAGAATCCTTTATAAACGCATTCTATGAACACCTTCAGGAATTCATGGATCATGCAATCCCAACTAAAACCAAGACCCAATCCTCCAAAGGCAGACGTCCTGTCTGGTGGACCCCAGCCATAAACAAACTATACAATAGAAGGAGGAAGCTACTACATGATAGAGCAAAATCCCAAAAAGGGAAGGCATCTCTGATCAGTATTAGCAAAAAACTACAGGCACTCATAAAATCGTCTAAGGCCAGCTTTGAGAGAAAAATTGCACAGGACACTAAGGATAATTACATGGCTTTCTTTAGTTATGTTAGGAACCTGGGTGGGAATTCCCAGATATGCTCAGAATTAGTCCAAAATGATAAAAAATACACCGTACCCACAGACATTGCCAACATCCTAGCTGACAGGTTCAGCACAAACCCCCCCCCACCAAAAGGGCAAATATTTATCGCAGCAGAGTGCTGCCCCCCTGACATCTCAGATGCTCAGGTAAGAGCTGCCCTCTCCAAAGCAAAAAACGCAGCATCAATGGGACCAGACAGTGTCCCGGGCTGCATCCTACATGAACTCCAAGAAGAGCTAAACCCAAACATAAAACTACTGTTCAGTCTCAGCCTTACTACGGGATATGTACCCAAAGAGTGGCGTACAGCAACAGTGGTCCCTCTTCACAAAGGTGGTGCCTCAACTGATCCTGGAAACTATCACCCCATAAGCCTGACTAGCTTGGTCTGCAAAGCTATGGAAAAGATCATCATGGACCTCATAAATAAAGATATCGGGGACCTACAGACACTGGATCCTACCTAGTTTGGCTTTGTTAAGGGCAGATCCTGCCTCTTAAACCTGGTTGATTTATTTGAAACAGTCACCAAGGCCACTGACGAGGGAGAGGTGGTCCACACAGCCTACCTGGACCTCACAAAAGCCTTCGATACAATACCCCACTCAGGCATTATAGATAAGCTCACCAGCTTAAATATAAACCCCTATGTCACTAGATGGGTTGAAAACTGGCTCAAGGACAGAACCCACATGGTTAGAATTGCTGGAGCCATGTCAGACTCCAAACCAGTTACAAGTGGCATCCCCCAAGGCTCAGTCCTGGGACCTCTCTTGTTCGGTATATTTTTCTCGGAGGTACAGGCCAACACGGAAGGACTGTGGCTGACTAAGTTCGCAGATGACTGCAAACTGGGCACCATAATCGACTCTCCAGCCAACACAAGCATCCTCCAAAAGGGCCTCATAGAAACAGACAACTGGTGCCAGAGCCATGGCCTCATGCTAAATGCCAAAAGGTGTATAGTCATCCCCTTTGGCAAAAACAAAGTGCCCACAAATTACCACATAGGTGGTAATCCATTAAGTACAGAAGAAGTAATTAGGGACCTGGGGACCCAAGTTGATAGCAATCTCTCATTTGACAACCATGTGGCCAAAGTGGTTAGAAAAACATTTTATATAGCCCACCTAATCATGAAGGGATTCACATCTAGATTAGGGGAGGTCATCGTGCCTCTTTACTCATCCCTCATCAGGCCCATAATTGAGTACAATGCCCCTTTTGGGATGTGCCTTACCAGACATTTGCAGCAACTGGAAAGACCCCAAAAGTACCTCACCAAGAGGATCATAGGGCTCAAACAGATGCCATATGCTGCCTGGTTAAAGAAACTCCAGCTCTACTCAATGGCATACCGCCTGCTCAGAGGCGATCTGTGCCTGACGTATAAAGCCATGTCCAACCCAGAATTAATGGACATGCTGCACCTCAGAAAATCCAAATCCCATTGAGCTATGCACTCGAGAGACTTGAACCTCAGCACTGAAATAAATAGGACATGCTGGAGGGACAGATTCATAATCCAGAGGATCTCTTCACCCTAGAATAAAATCCCAGTCCATGTTAGGCAGAGTCCCTCATTGACTCTCTTCAAGAGGAATCTTGATGAGTGGATGGGAGATCATAGGTTTACCCTGGGTATCACTTCTGTGTCATTGTTAGACAGAGGCACAGTATACTAACCTCGAAAAAGGGCATAGCAAAATTAATTTAAAATGGGTGGCGAAAGCCAAACACACTCTGGCTAGGCTTATAAATGCCCTAGGGCAGGCAGATAGCCTAGTATGAACCTATGAACCTATGAACCTATGAACACATTCCAGTCTACAGATGTATTACTGTTACAAACTAATACAATATATATATATATATATATATATATATATATATATATATATATATATATATATATATATATATATATATATGTCAGTGATGTCTGCACACACATATACATATATACAGGGACAAAAGGATTGTATTCCACAATTGTCTAGTGTAGTGTTGCATGTCACAGTGTATCCAGTATCTGTCATCCTGGGATAACATGGTTGACAGACCATGATGCTTTGCCAGACAGGGCCTGCACCTGTCACCCCTGGGAATCTGGATACTGCCTAGGGCTCATGCTTCCCCTATAGTGCCTTCATCATGCATGGTTCAATTGAGGGTACACTGCTTTTACAGGGGACAGCCAAGCAATAAACTGTGGGTCTCGCTACACAATGATACATGTCAGAAACACTATACGGACACACATATGTCAATCCCTAGCATGGAGAACATATCTGTGCAGTGGCTGAGACATGTTTCAATGCTCCAGAGAGCACACCTGCATGACCATATTATAACACATACCTCACCTCTTGCCCATTCTCTTTTATTGGAACACACAGGCCCGTAGTTGTGTCCATATTCCTTTAGTATATGTACACCCCCATGTTAACTGCACTTGCATAACATTAGATGCATTATGATGAGCAACTACCTTTGTGCCAAAGTGGAATTCAAAATGCACCTTAAGACAGGTCACCCCACCAGGCCACAGACTTCCCAACTGTCATAATGTGCTGTAATGGGGAAGATTAGGTCTGAGACAGAACCATAATAATGGCTACTCTCAACTATTCCATTATGAACTGGGAAGACTCCTCATGTACCAACACCTGCACTCAATGCATGTTGGATTCCATCAACCTCACTGACCTGGATCACAGTAGTCACACAAACAGGGCTTACAGTATGCTACACATAGTTAGTCTCCAATGCCGATGTTATGTTTCCTAAGAGCAGAGTCGTGAGTGCCATGGCACCCATGCAGATGGACAATGCATGTGCAAATGCTGAATGCTACATAGATGAACCTTAAGCAGTCACAGATGTGCAGTGATTGTATCATTGAAACAGAACCAGGAGTCAACCCAACACAAACAAGTAAGCAAACTGGTGGTACCATGCTTTAAACTGTACCACAGAAGGTAGTAACTGTTGCAAGAATGAACACATATGAGTGTAGGTGTTCCCTGGTCAGCCTCAGTAACATGCAGATACACCATATAAAACCACGCACAGCTACTGTGAAACTAATCAGCCACATATTATGAGGCCAAGCACAGAGCATTCTATAGCTGTGTCATTAATCGTAATGGCAATGACAAGACCTGCAGTGATGCACAACACTATGGCATGGGAAGTACTGCACCTACAGAAATAGCACCCATTCATCCAGATAGGGTCTCGGAGAACCTAAACCCACTCCGACCCCCCCACCCCCAACAGGTACACTTAGTAATATATCCATGTACACTACAGGGGCCCTGTATTAACGACTATGCAGGTACAAGCTGTAATGTCTAAAGCCATACATACAGCTTTCATTGGACCTGTCAGCATCCCAGGGTTTATTCTACACAAATGTAAGAACATGTAGCTATCCACCATACACATCATGTTCAATCATAGCAACATGTCAGGCTGTGTATACACCAAATGGTGCACAGCAACAGTTATCACACCCCACAAAGGGGGAGACACCATTGATAATGGGACATAGTGCGCAACTACCATGCTGTGTCTGGTCTGTATGGCCATGAACCGTGTTCAAAGTAATTGATATACTCGGTACAGATATAGATGACACTAGGGTTGATTCGCACTGCATATCATGACCTTGCCAGGTCATAGGAAACCATCACCCATACTGTGTTCCAGCTACACTCAGTAAACTAGGTGTATATTCCTATTTCACAGGAGAGGTTGGCAACTGGACTGCTGGCAGAACCCACACTACAGAAGGTGTCTGATGAATACACGCACATCAAACCAGTGCCAGCCACAGTAATACAGGGGTCATTCCTGGTACTCCCTCTCTTTGTTACCTATACCACATAGACTAACACAGAAGGCATCAGCCTATTGATGTTTGCAAATGACTATGAACTAAGAGCAATATTTGACTCATTGTGTGCTGCGTTCAACATACAGAAGGGCCTTTGTGTGTCAGATGTGTGGTGTGTGATGTATGGCCACAATCTGACAGCTAAGTATTGCATTGTCATCCCCTATGTTACAAACCCTGTACCCATTATCTACCACCTAGGTAGTGGTCAACATAATGGCAACTGTGTGTACGGGATGCAGATGGACAGTACTTCCCTTTGATAGTTACATCACCACAAAAGACAGGTAGTCGAATGTGGCACCCCTAATCATGACAGGGTGACATCCAGGAATATAGAGATAACTGCTCAGCCATACTCAACACCCATGTGACCCATAATATATCACATATTTCCTTTAAGGCTTATTGCCCATGTATAGATAGCCTACACTGCACTTCACAATCCCTAGCTGCACTATGTAGCATGCAGCCTACCCTGAATAAAGCCATGTTCAACCCAGAGGTGTTGGACATGCTACACTTAACACATCCTGATCCCAAATAAACACATACATCATAGACATCCACCTTTATAGTACAAGGATCACAGCATGCTTGACAGATCCCTGTCCCATACACTTAACATACTCTTGCCATACTATGGATCCCTGTCCATCAAAGCTGCACATCGCCCCTGTCTGTGACATGGTGTAATGACCGCATGTCAAATATATCAGTAACCATGTGTATCAGTTCTGTGGCACTGCTTGAACTGGCCACTGAAACTTACCTGTCTTGTTGCCTACAGCTAGGTAACCTGTCTGCCTAGGCTCATAAATGGCCCAGGGCATATAGCCTACTAGATCACTATGACCATACATGCTATAGTTAATGTCCAACCCTGCAAATACCATCAGTATAGCTATTGTCCCATGTGCTACACATGTGCAACCCAGGCAATACATGGCAGGATGTGACACAGCTGTACAGTGCCATGTAGATGTATATGGCAAAACACATACATGCTTGCAAGTCTGCAGGGTCACAGGTCATGTCCCTAATGGCTATGTATGACTCTATATGTGGCATATACACAGCATTAAGGTCAATTGCATTAATGTGAACACATCCCGGCATGTGCTGATAGGTAAAGACACCACTACAGGCAAACAGACATGCCCATGTCAAGACAACATCCACATGGTGTATGAGCAATGTAGGTGGAATAATGTTGAACGGACATGCACTGCTTTGGGGGAGATATGCAAGCTAGGGCTCAGGCAAACATAGTATGCAGTCGACATACCCTGCTCATGTACTCACACATAGCGGCAGTGGCCAACACAAAGCATCAGTGGCAGATGTACAAAGGTCAGTGATGGTCTGTTAACATGTGGTGTATGTTACACACACCATGGCAGTGCAGTGCAATGGTGCGAAGTGCATGCTTGTGTTGCAGGTATGGGGCATGGGCTACTAACACAAATAGTGAAATACAAGTATGTATGCTAACCACCCCTATAATTATGTAAGGTGCATGCTGTCTGCTATAACACATGCTGTTGTGTGCAACTCAGGGATGTATGATAACTACCACTATAATTGCCTAAGCTGAAACTATAATTGTCTAAGCTGAATGCCATCTGCCATATCACCTGCATGTAGCATGTGTGTGTGTGTGTGTGTGTGTGTGTGTGTGTGTGTGTGTGTGTGTGTGTGTGTGTGTGTGTGTGTGTGTGTGTGTGTGCCTGTGTCTGTCTGTGTCTCTGTCTGTCTGTCTCTGTGTGTCTCTGTGTGTCTGTCTGTGTGTGCTTCTGTCTGTCTCTGTGTGTGTCTCTGTCTGTGTGTGTCTGTGTGTGTCTGTCTGTGCATGTCTGTGTATGTCTGTGTGTGTGTCTGTGTGTGTCTGTCTGTCCATGTGTCTGTGTCTGTCTGTCTGTGTGTGTCTGTGTCTGCCTGTCTGTGTGTGTCTCTGTCTGTCTGTGTGTGTCTCTGTCTGTCTGTGTGTGTCTGGTATAACTTGTAATGTACAGTTCTTGTCTTCCCCTCACAGGTGTTGATGTAGGTGTGTTGCCCTCCTGCAGTCCACCTGATGTTAGTGTCCCCACAGACTCTAGCAGTGATGATGATAATATGATTGAGGCACATTCAGGGTTGTCAGGGGCTGAATCTGTGCCATCTGTTGCCATTCCACCTGTCTTCCTCCTCATCCTCACACACAGTTCCCCTGCCTGCACATACCCCATCACCACCAGTCATAGAGGAAGGACAGTTGGTGGGTGGTAGCATGGAACAGGGAAGTGTGGTGACTATGGAAGGTGTGCCTGCACACCATGATCCCAGTCAACAGAATGGTGATGTCCCACACAGGCATGTGCCCAGCACTATTCATAGGAGGACCACTGGCCAACATGCCCCTGTGAGACCAAGCACATAAGCTGGAGTCACCAGACGCATGTTTCAGGCTGTAATGGCAGTAGAGGCATGTGCTGAATGGCAAAACAGAGAAGGTCTGAGGCTTTAGAGGGCTGCTGTCCATTCATTAACTGAAAACATCTAGGCACTTGAAAATGCTCACCATCATCTTGCAGATGTTTTGGATAGACAATTGGGTGACATGGTGGGAGTCCTTGACCGTGGCATGTCAATCCTCGAGCGTGGAATGTCTGTGCTGGAACATCTGGTTGGAGTGAGGCATCGGGCACGTGGACGTAGGTCAGCTACATCACCTGTTGAAGGTCTATGTGAACATGCTACTGCAAATGCCTACTCCCATAATGGCGATAGCAGCAGCAGTGTGGCTGGTGCTGTGCAGTCCACACCAGGCCACATGCACATGGTCCTGGACAGTCCCAACTGGGACACGATTCCAGTGGACATGTGCCATCAGATGGTACCCAATCTGGACTGCTGCCTGGTTGTGCCCGTGCAACCCCTGGCAGGCGCAGGTCAAGTGGCCATGGCCGGACACCGTGAACTGTGAAACCTGCCTTGTACAGTCTGCAGCTGTCAATATTACCTCTGTGTAGGCCAGCCACATGCCAGACATGTGTGCATGCATACACACACACACTGGAAACAAATGTAGGGCACCTCAACACACACACGCATAACATACACACACACCTAATGATATCACATGCCCTAACACACACGCATGATGTCATTCAATGGAACAGCCTAGGCCTCTGGCAAACGTTATCACCCTGTGCATATGATGATGCCTGTGCTGCATCCCTGTCATCCACACTATCGGTGCAGGGACATGTTCATATGATCTGATGCACAGGGTGAACATACTAGGTAGACAATTGTAGATTAATATTGTTGAGTAGTGTTGACAGGCAACAGACATACCATGTATTGCAATTTTAGAATACATTTTGTATGTTTGACAGTATGTATCATGTGTAACAACACTAACAGCATGTTGATCATAACATTCTGCCTTCCTCTTTCAGGTGTAGTTGCATGTGCCGGGGGATGTTGGTGTTTGCGGGAGTCCCATATGTACATGTTGACTACTCACAGGTCAGTATGACAATACCTGCATGCACTTTGTAGCTTCCACATCACAGTTAAATTCTCCCATGTTTCAATTATGTTTACCATTCTAATGATCCAAGAGCATGATATCTGTGTAGTATGCTACTGCGTTCAGAGCCGTCACATCCATAGTGGGTGACATCACAGGTATAGTTACCTGGAGTGCCGAGTGGGTAAAAGAGTGGTATGCCGGATGACAAGAGTAAAGGCCAGTGGAAATAGTGGCTTCTCATTGGGAAGCAGTAATACCCACTGCCATGACAGCATGCAAACAGACACACCCACACACTCAGGGATTTACAGACACAGTAACACACACTCTGACACACACACACACAGTTGCCAGTGTTCAGATGAGAACCTCTGCCTATGTGCATATCATCATTATAGTACTACGCAATTACAAGACGTGCCACAGAGAATATACAAGTACAGGTAGTTGGAATGGCCTAAGATCGAGGACATGGACAGGGATACCACAGTGCAGTGAGTATATGTTGGGAGGGGGGGGTCCATCAGTAGGCTATGTAACAACAGGTCACACCCCAGGGTGTACATGTTAACAGGCAGTTAGTATGCCCGTCTATGATTGATGATATCAACAGGGATGCTAGATTGCTTTGAGTGGATGGGGGGAGGGGGCATTAGCATTCCACTATGGTAAAATACAGCCTCACTCCAGGAACCGGACAGCCATACACACAGACAGCCATACACACACACACACACACACACACACACACACACACACACACACACACACACACACACACACTGGCATTGACAAAGATGTACACCTATGTCACACACATACAGACACTTTACATTTGTGAGGTTTAACCACCTGCCTATGCCTTTCTTTCTACACTTCACTCTGTACTGGTGTCAACAGTGTTCAGGAGACTGATAACATGTGGGATGTATTCCCAACCATACGTGACATATACGGACACACACCCAAATGTGCCAGTAGTGTTAATCAAACACCTACTTATCTCATGATAGGTACTACAGAAGTACAGCACTATCGCATCCGGTATAATGCTTACTGACTCTTTCCTTTGACAACTGTGCTGCTATATGCACAATATATACACAGGAGAGGTATTATTGTTACAGGTGTCATGAGGTTTGCCTTCAGTGTCACCCTTACAGCATTGTACATTGTCTGTCTTCCACTTCAGTTAACAAAACCTGACATTAGCAGGTACACAAGTTATTGTAGGACTGGTTGTAACACACCAATGAGCTGTCCTCAGTAATCATTCATCTACAAAGAAGCCCCACCACTTAGTAGTCATGTCCAAACATCTGTCCATACCTCATGTACGGCTGACTGTACTTAGAGCATGTCACCATATACAGTTGGCAAAGTTGAGGCTGTACTGCAACAGCATGATGTACTAAGACAACAGTCACCTTCAGACATCAGACACTGCACACACATGGAATCTACACAAACATCAATACATGTACACATATGCGGTCTACATCAGTAAGTGCACTAGCAGGTCAAGAGGATACATTCCACACCTTCCCCACGCCATGTGTGAAACATAGCCGAGCATTACGCCATAATGGATGTTGTATTCATGTACTGGTAGGACATCACCACTTTCACCGAGTAGCCAAGTGTACATATATTACAACAGCACATATCAGCGTGACACACACAGCATTATTCCATGTCATGCTCCTACAAACTGTTACTTGACAGTGCCATGGTGAAGCCAGGGCACTGTAATGGTCAACAGTGAGCACATCATATTTGCCACACACACACCTCATGTGTACTGGAAGAGTGCCAGCAATGTGCTCTGTTAGAGCTAGGCAGTACACTCATTCAAGCATGTGCAAGGTCTGTGGCTTTTAAACATCTCACCCCAGCATGTACTGGCTATTGTGGTATTAAGGCTAATGTCCAGACAGCACACAGCATGCATGGCTTGCAATTGTTGACATGGGGTATATGTAGGAGCTGTGGTCACACATGGCTGTACATGTTATGAACATATCACCTGTGACTACTCAGGAACATATAGACCAGAGCTGGATTTCCCTGAGTCTGTCAATACATGCCTTGTGTAGGTCCTATGGTCCTGTTATTTGGGTATGTTTGTAGGCATTGCATTAGGTGGGCATGTCTAAAGACATACATGCCACATGGGATGTTGTATGATATGATAGGTGTCATGGGTGACCAGTAGAAAGGATATTACCTCTGTCAACATAGATATTGCACCTTATGTACTGTTAGCATGCTATTTGCCATGTGCATGTGTGTAATGACTGTAGCCAACTGTATGTAGAAAGGTAAATGAAAGCTATGGTAATGTAATTTATGTTGTATGAGTGCGGGATGTATATATCCAGGGCAGGTACGGCTATGTCATATCCAACCATGAGGGTGTTGTTTACTGGTGTACAGCAACAGCCGACCGTGTTAATGCTGACAACATCCGAGGGACCCTGGTATGTGTACAACTGAGCTGGTTACAAACAGTGGTATTATTGCATTGCATAACACATTATGCAGCTGTGTCTGTACATGGGTACTTTGCACCATTGATGTAGGCCTAGGTACAGTCCACCAATTGAGGGTTATCTGGTGGTCTACCATACTATGTCATACCACATATGGATGTGTGTTGGTAGTCTGAGAACAAGGTGGTGGATGTATATGAGGTTACAACCTAGAATGCAGCATTTGCCACTGTCACCTGTACCTGACTCTTCTGTGATGCATTATGTCAGAGTAGTGGTCTTTACATGTGAGTAGCCTTTATGAATATGTGTACACCACCACTGTTATGGCCCACATGTCCGGATCTGAGTTATATGGTGGTACTGCAAATGTGCACTACAGAGCCTTCAGCCAGGTGTTCCTCACTACACAGATGTCAGTATTCCCCATTGTAGGTTCTACATTAAGCAAATGGATTACTAAAGCCACACATCTAGCATGGGTTAGCATAAGCATCCAATGCAATTGTCATGTAGGTGTCAGGGTTTTACTTCTGTGTGTAAGACATTTGCCTTGGAATGTGGCTATATGGGTAAATGTGACCTAGGTATTTTCCACACACACACATGTAACATGGATACATGTGCTCTGTGTTGAAGGCTCATCATTCGGTCATGACAGCCCGGAATGACAGACACTGGACAACCTCATAATAACAGCAGGACATTGGCTCATTGTTTTGATCTAGCAGTTGCCTCCCATACCATGACATAACTGCGCATGGCATTAATGTGCTTGGTAGCAAATGCTCCATGTAAGGTGATGGACAGATGCAGAACTTGTGTACATGACCAATTTGAGATATACTTATGGTAGCAGTCCTGCTAATAATGACAGCTACTAACACAGCCAGGAGAGGTCATATTTACACCTGCATCAGTACCATTACACAAGGTGGCTCACACATTATGCTTGCACATGCCACTGTTCCACATATAATGCCACTGTCCACAACCTGCTATCAATGTATACTTTTCAGGGCAGCAAGCTGTGTGACACATGCTGCAGGTAGCATCCACCTGTGCGACCCAGGTAACCTATTGTCTGTCATGTCCACACATGCATGAATGTGTATACATAACATATATATGTCAGTACTTCATGTACATGTATGCATGTGTATCACACAGCACAGACACAGATATATAATTTACAGGCCACATACAGGTATCAGGTAGTAAACCAGTATGATGTGCATATATACTGACAGGTAAGATGTACCTATCTGTAAACCTGTGTGTTTACAATAGGAGTCCATTACAACGTGTTCTGTACATGTAGGTGTTTGAGAATGCACACTGTGGCCTTCAGTGGTTAGATTCAGAGTGCATCCCAAACAGCCTTGTGCTACTACGTGTATGAGCGTACCCACTGCCACCTTGTGTAATTTGAGTCAGTGCATCCAACAAGCCCTTTGTTACTAAGTTAATGAGCATGCCCAGTAGAACCTTGTGTAGTTGTAGTCATAATACATCCCAAATGGCCCTGTGCTACTAAGTGCATGAGCATGTCCACTGTAACCCTGTATAGTGATAGTAGTTGTCCTTTCCACAGATGGCATACTCCAGTTCAGGTTCCTGTTGTGCTACAACTATACCTCTCAGGCCTACCTGTGGATGATGTGTCTTGTCTGTGCATGCAGATTGTAATGGACACCTACTTAAACGCACAGGTCTACAGTTATGTACTTCATGACTGTTAGTCTCCCTGTTATCCTCAATTGTAGAAGGACAGTCTGATTGCCTTGGAATGTGTAATTTTTATGGCACATCTCAAAACAGTATAGTATTGTAATACTGATCTTTAGATAGGCAGGATTTCTGATCCCACCACTAGCAACTGTGTGCCTGTGTTTGTGTGTGTAACAGAAAATGCCTGAGTATGTGTGTGTGTGTGTGTGTGTGTGTGTGTGTGTGTGTGTGTGTGTGTGTGTGTGTGTGTGTGTGTGTGTTTGTGTGTATTTGTGTCTGCATCCTGTCATGGCAGCAGGTTTTGCTGTATTCCAAAGAGATACCTCCTTTTGCACTGGCTTTTATCCTTGTCAAAATCTAAACCTTTCTCTTCCCCCCTCCCCACTGCAAGTAATTGGTCCTGTGATGTCATCCAGCTCAGACGTGGAATCAGTAAGTGTAATTGTATGTGTTCTGTGGCACATACCCCAACTGCATACCACTGTACTAGTTACCTTTACATAGGCAAGATGTGTATGCACAATACTGGCAAGTGTGTGCGTGTTTGTGTGTGTGTCTACCCTATAGCCAGGCATACACATGTGTAATATCTTTTAGCACACCATGGTAGCCATCTGTGGTGACCAGTGTCTACAAAGTATTACATAGTTAGGAATGGTAAAGAATACACAGTCAAGCACGACTACAGTTGGGTATGTTATTTTCCTGTGCCACTGTTGAGCAGTGACACAGAAGTGGTCACTGGGGTGTAGGGCCATACCCATCATTCCCCCACCCTAACTCCACAATCCCTGGGGTAGATTAAATTACCCATCATTCCCCACCCCAAACTCCACATACACAACAACCATCCCTTCTCTGGTGAACTGCTTATAATTTAAATGTCATAACACAAGAAATGACTCTGTTTTGTGTACACGTCAGTTCCTTTGGAACCTTTCTGTGTCACAAAGGGCGTTCAGATGTGTGTGTGTGTGTGTGTGTGTGTGTGTGTGTGTGTGTGTGTGTGTGTGTGTGTGTGTGTGTGTGTGTGTGTGTATATATATATATATATATATATATATATATATATATATATATATGGCTATGGCTGTGTCTGTGTATATGCATATATGTGTGTGTGTGTGTGTGTGTGTGTGTGTATACACATCCCGTAGGTGCATATATATATATGTAGTTATGACAGTTGTACAGATGTAGACTTGTCTTTGCTGTTTCACAGAGTACAGTGCATTCAAGGGTACTGCACATATGTACACAAAGGGGCTGTCCCATTTGTTTTCAGTACTGTGGAATACCTGTAGTAGGATGTGCATTATAGACTCCATGCAACATGGACACAACCCATATGGTGTAGTGGTGCATCCAGTGACCTCAGTGTGCATGGTCCAGGGTTCAAGACCTTGCAAGCCTTGTTGATACTGTCAATTAGGACTGCCTAAGGCAGTTGTAAGCAAGTGTAAATGTGTTTTGTGACAGTAAGCAGTGGGTACATGCAGGTAACAGACATGTACAACCCACAGTACACTTGGAAAGCCCATCTTTGGCAATCCTGCTGACGTCACCCACCTACAAATGTACCTCTGGGATTGCTGTAACCCAGTAATCTCCATGATGTGTGCTGTAATTGCGTAATGCTGTAGTGTGTTAAACTAATTTGATAGGTGTTCTAATCCCAGACAGGTCAACTGTTTGTGTGTGTGTGTGTGCCTGTGAAAGAAACAATGCTTTTAGAATATGCACACTCTTTACAACCCACATGGCCACCTTTGGCAATCCTGCTGATGTCACCCACCTAGAAATACACCTCTAGGAGTATTGTGACCCAGTATTCTCAGTAGCGTGTGCTGTAACTGCATATTGCCATAGTGTAATAAACTAGTTAGGTAGGGATTCTATTCCAAGAGAGGCCAACTGGGTGTCTCTGTCTGCCTGCGACAAGAATGATGCTTTTTAGAGTATGCACACTCTTTACAATTCACATGACCACCTTTTGCAATCCTGTTGATGTCACCCACCTAGGAATACACCTCTAGGATTACTGCAAACCAGTATTTTCCATAGCACGTGCTGTAACTGCATAATTCTGTAATGTGATACACTAGTTAGGTAGGAGTCCTATTCCAGGAAACGGCAGGTGTGTGTGTGTTTGACTATCAGAACCTGTGTGGAAGTGGTGTTGAGTGTCTAACCACTTGACATGTTGGGGAGCAGAATTTGTAGTTTTCCTATATGGTGTCCATCTTATATGTCACAGTATCCACCTCACGAGGAGTACAGATATCAGTCAGCCAAGGGACTGTGTTGTCAAGCCATACCCCTACATCTGGCAAAAGGTCTGGTGAATAAAGTATGCAACCATACTATTACACGGAATATGTCCTGAACCCATGTGTCATACACAAACACGCTTGCCTAGAATATCCCGTTATGTTGCTAGTACCCTGCACATTGATGACAGATAGTAGGCATGGTGTGATTGCAGTGGGCTGCAGAGGGCATGGCACCCTGTACAGCAGTACAATAGGCACATAATTGCGGACAATGTGCCTTCACTATGTTCCCCACTGGATGCCTGCAACATATGTGGTGCCATCAAATGTGATCCACAGAGGCCATACAATGCCTTACACATGTGCCCTGTATGGACTGATTACACTGACACCAGGGAATACCTGTATCATGCTATCAATGCAGGTGCAGGGTCAACCTGCTGACTATAAGCAGGTTCTGCCACACCAGGCCAGTATTGGCATATCGGAGGATAACAGTCTGTGTACACAACATGTGCCAGCCAAACCAGGTACACCTGTACATGTCACTGTACATTATTGTTGGACATGCACATCCCAGGCAATGTCCATGTCAAGGACAATCAAACACAAACATGGCATGCATTGCAAAGCTATGGCCATAGACAATGTTAACCAGGATGTCAGGACAGTTCATACAATGCCCATCTGTGTGGCACATTGCAGACACTACACCCCTGTACCACACTGCACACCATTGTTGGGTGGTGTAATGCCAAGGATTACCCCTCTCCCAGCCTTGTACAGCCATCTTGCACAGCCAACCACTGCACACCCATGAAGCAATGCACACATGCAAGTCAGTACTGGCACCTTCTGTCTGCATGATGGGGTATCATACTCCCAACCACAGTCACTCCCAGTATAACTCCCATTGGCATACCAACAGATGTCAAACACGTTCACATGCCCTAGCCCATAGAACCTCCGGATATCCCCTGTGGTGCATGTAGTACCTGTGCATTACTGCAGTGTGGCAAACTAAGTAGTTTGGGAGTGTATTTGTGGGCCTGGCAATGAGTGTCAATGTGAGTCCATTAGAGAGTGTGGCTGTGTTGACAATGACATCCGTTCATGTGGACAGCCATGTGTGCTACACCTATTGTATGTCTACTATATCTCTGTTGCAGATATTGCTCACCAACACACATATATGTTCTTACAGCACACCAACATGACAGCTGTGTGGCACATGGAGTAACTGCATGCACTTGTAATAATAATGAGTAGTCAGTCAGGGGGTTGAACCCCTGGACTGGTAGGGGTGTGACAGATGATGCTTAGGTTTTAGTCTCCAAGCCCTTTTCTGATGTACTTTGTCTCTGTCTGTCCCTCCCACACACTCCCAGGTGGATGTGGAGGTGTACACCTGCTCAGCAGCAGCTTGTATATTGTAAGTGATGGTCATGATCAGGTGATGGCCTCTGCACCTATTGCAGTCCTCCTCTAGCTGGTTGCATGTGGAACAGCTGTAATGATGTTCCCATAGCCATTTGCATGAAAAACACAGTACAATATCTAGGAACATCATGTTGGTGTTTGCCCATGACAGTCACTGTGAGTGGTACCTGGATCTGGTGTTTGGTAAACGGCATCACAAATGATATCTGGATGTTCCTCAAACAACATACACAGTGGGAAATAGCCTAAAGACAGGAGGGTGATGTGCCAGACATGACTACAGCATGTAAGTGTAGCTATGCTTCATTGAGACTACTACCTGTTTTACAAGTTGTGTGTGGTAATGGCTATTCTGCATGTTTTAAAACTGACAAGACAGTGCTCTGTTTGTGAGGGACCCCCATCTGTAGGGCCATCTGTGGACTGGTCAGTGTGTGGAACCATTTGTTTCCTGTGTTACTCACTGAACACACATCTGTGAACAGCAGGAGCATAGTGTGAGGATTGCAGCCAGTACATGGTGATAGTGATGAGTTACTGCCATCGCATCCCTGACTGGACATATGTCACATGAAACAGTGGTATGACAGACACTGTCTGGGGTTCTCAGTGTCATGCCAATAATGGGCCACTGTTCATAGCTACAGTCACAAGTCTTCCACACTTTGTACAGATGTCATGCAGTATATATGCATGTGTTGTGCTCCCTCTTCAAATGTATACCATCTGTTGTGCTGGGTTGATGGTCATATCTATGCATGCTGTTATAAGTAATCCTGAATGCTGTTGACTATTACTAAGCCATATCTGTGTTTAAACTGCAACACCGTAGGCTGTATGGGTTTGGAGGTCCAGGCAGAACCTCCTGTCCCACTTCAGCTGGCCATGGCACCGGGCACCAGCACATCTGGGGCCCAGCCTTGGACTTCCACCTCTGTTGGCTCTGCACCACCTTCTGGTGGAACCGTCACTGAGGATGGGGCTTGTCACCCCTGGGAGCAGGTCCAGACAGCAACATGTCCGCTGTCGTACAGTCCTGGATGTGGTGCGTAGTGGTCTCAATAAGGGGTATTGAGGCCAGATATGCCAACTCAAGGGCAGAGTGTCACATTTACAGGGTGAAGCTGCCCCTCCTAGACAGCCCCCAGCACTGCCACCTTTGCAGCTGTTTTGGTGCAGTGGTGGCTGCCCATGGCTGGGGACCTTTGTCCCACTGTTTCCATCTGGGGGATCATGGGCATGTAAATGCCGAACACCCCTCCCCATCTGAGGTGTATCCCCACACATGTGTCATATACCGACCCTGTATGCTGTCTTGTCTGTCATCCTACCCTACCTATCCTCCACGAGTATACCTACTTTCCTTCCCCCACATCCCACTCTCACCCTACAGAAACAAAGGCCAATCAGTTGCTAGAACAACATTTGCCCCATACATAGCTGTCCATTTCACACACATGTCCACTGGACACATGTAACCCTTTTAATATGCATCACAACATACTCCAGTTGTCCTTACCCCTGTCTCTCAGGTGCATGATCCTAGTATGCACATGACTCCTAAATGTTCCAGGTACACGTGATGCAGACGACCCCATTGTACACATAACATTACCAGTCCCTCTATGGTTATCCCATTTACCTTTATCATGATGATGATGTCACACACAGCACCTTGCAGGAGTACTGTTCTCACATAATGATTGGACAGGAACTGTTGTGTTAATATAAATAACATGCACAAAATGATGTATATGACCAATGTACAAATGTCTGTGTGTATGAATGACACATATCTGTCTGAGGGAATCTTGATATTACATAGGACAACACCATTACATAATACAGGCATTGCTGGTGTTTTTCTTTTCATTCCTTTGTAATGCTTTGTTGTCACATGAGATGCTCCTGATATATCTATCTATCTATATATATATATATATATATATATATATATATATATATATATATATATATATATATATATGTATGTATCTATATGCTGGACATAAACACTCACACATACATCTACGTGATGGAATACATTTTCTATACTGTTGAATGACTGCGCTGGATGATATGTTTGTAATAAGGTCTGATGTCTGTATATCTGCCATGGCTTCATGGTAAATCACAATAGCTGTGTGTGCAGGGTCCTGGTTTCGAGCCTTACAGAGGCTGTTTATTTTGTTTCTGGGCAGAACAATGCCATTGGATACAGAGTGATTAAGGCACATTAAAGCAGTTGTGAGTGGGTGTGCATGCGTTTCTGTGGTGCTAAGCAATGCTAACCTCTGGTTACAGTTTCTTACACTCAGCCTCTACATTGCTTTACCAGTGTAATACTCGCATACTGGCGGCCAAACAGGCTTACACCCGCTTGTCCCACACTTGCAAATGCACTGCATTTGGTGTTTGCATCTGACACTATGATATTACCTTGTGATGCCTATTACATCGGATAACATGCCTACAGTATTGGGAATGGCTGACCATTAGATGACAGCATGCCATTTGACTGTACGGAATAAGCAGCCTTTCCAGAGTTTGATTCATGTTATTGGCATGTTCCTCTTACAATATGCACCCATCTGGCTAATACACGGGAATTGACACTTTTCAATACAAACAAGTAATTGGGTTTTGGAACCCACATCCTTCAGCCGAGTCATGCTATTGCATACCTAATATTCTATCATCTTTCTAAGGTTGTCAGTGGAATATGTGCTTTCTGTCCCTATCAGACCTCTCATACGATTGAGGAAAAATACAAACTGAATCAGGGACATGGCATAACAACATCAGGGACACATTTAAATTATTGGTGCTATTAACCTGACACATTGACAGACTCAGAGCATATGAATTCATACACATTTTCTGAGGTAAATGATGTTTATAACACTTAATTGTTGTTGTTATTCATTACATGTAATTCACCACCTTTCCTCCAATTGTCACTAGTTTTAGGAGGGATTAAGTAGGACAGAGTTAGAAAATGAGTTAAAATCAGGGATGTCCCTGGAAATCGGGGACAGTTCAGAGGTATGGTCCCTATTTGTTCCCCCAATGGTTTATGTCCTGTCCAGTGGATGTGCTCTTAGGGGTTGAGAGGTATGGGCATCAGCTATGCCCATTTCAGAATATTACTTACATCTCCGGGGTGGTCCTAATATGACTGTGCCAGCCAACACCTGCACGCCTAGGCCCATAATTGCATACCCATAGTTCCCCCACCTGCCACTCTTCTACAGCACTCATCCTTACTGTGGGTGCAGGTGGGGTATAAACACATCACTACACACTGCACACTCTCCCCATGTTGGGAGATATGTCGTATGTTGTTTTAACCCATGGGGTATCAGGCTTGTACAACCTACTGGTCCATGTACATCTACAGCCTGGTTTGATAAGTCATTACCGGGACTGCCTCCAATCATTAATTTTTGGTGTCCCACAAGGGACATTGATGTCTATGTTTCAAGATTAGACCTGGCAGGTCTCTCCCACTGGTAGTATCTTGCCGGTGGTCTGGGAAGCAGTGGTGTGTTTACCTTTATTGCACATCTGTAGGTCTCACCAGCCTAGCTGGGGGGGGGGGGGGTTTGATGCTACGTCTTACACATTTGTTTATTGGACCCCTCACCCCCATATGCACAGCCTGTGAACATATGTTACTTGTAACTGCTGCATCATATCCTAGCTATATACATGTGTATATTTACAGTCATATATATATATATATATCTATATCTATATATCTATATATATATATATATATATATATATATATATATATATATCTGTATATTTACATTACTATATACAGATATATCTGTATATGTATGCATACATGTATATTTAGATTTTGCTGTATATATATATATATATATATATATATATATATATATATATATATACATATATATATGTGTGTGTGTGTGTGTCTGTAAAGCAATGCACTTCCATTGGCATAACCTGTGAACATATGTCATTCTTGTGTGCTGTTTCCTATCATAGCTGTATATCTGTGTATATCTATGCACACACACACACAGACACACTTTATATATATATATATATATATATATATATATATATATATATATGTATATTTATACGTCTGCAACTATATATATATATGTATATATATATATATATATATATATATATATATATATATATATATATATGTGTGTGTGTGTGTGTGTGTGTGTGTGTGTGTGTGTGTCTGTAAAGCAATACATACCCCACGCAAATGCACTTACACATGCTTACTGGTGTTTATATATGCTTGACCTGCTTACTAGTGCCTTATTCATTATGACACTGACACTTCACTCCAGTTAACTTTTAATTGATATTTTGCAGGTTATACAGTGGACAGATGTCGCAATATGTTCCTGTACAGATTACCAATGGTAAATGGTATGTGATACAGTGGGATTCGGTATGGGAATGTCTGTTCGTTAGGCGGTTGCTCTAACCAATACACTATTGCTATGCTGCTTCATTTGCATATATACCCATATACCCATGGCTTCTGGTTCCCCAAACACACACCCCAATGCCTCCCTAACACTGCAGTCATCCATTCTCCAGTCAGATTCGCGGTGTATCCACACCACTACACATTGGCCACTCCCTACTCCTATAGACACATCCCTTCAGTTGACTCACTCCACGTATCCTCAGAACTCCCAAACGTTTAGTCCATAAGCATTGGTGACATGAGCGACCAAAAGAATACTATTTGCAATTTTTGGGTTGTCCCACATCGGACACGCATGTGTTTATGTCAAGATTAGACTCTATACTTCATTACATCCTTACTCCCGTTAACATGACACTACAATAAATTAATAAGTATGACTATGTGGTAACGCATACGTTACACATAAGAGCCTAATTATGTATGTGTTCGGTGTATTTCTTTTACAAATAGACCGGTTTAGTAATTGGCGTTGCCATAGCAGGCAGATCACAGGAATGATTCCATGTATGGGAAAGTCCTCACATTTGATTATTTTCAGCACAGCACTGACTTCGGACATTGTACACACTTCCGCATTTTAGCAGTTTTGTCCCATCCCTCTTCTGCACAACCTATTATTCTATCAACTGTCAAGGTTTATAAGGGCACATTCATGTTATTTATGTCTGCAAATGGAATGAATGTGTTACAGAGAATGTACTTCTACATATTGATGTCTGCATGTCTGTATGCATATATACTTATAATGAACTCGCTGACCTCCATGGGGCGGTCCAATTAGAACCAGCCCATCCAACCCTGGCACGCCTGGCTCCATACTTTCATACCCATAGTTTCTCCACCCTACCCGTGTTCAAAATACATGCATAACATCCATTGTCCACTTGTTATCGCAGCCATGATACACCTCCACACACTGCCCTCTCCCGAGCATTAGGGGGCCTACACGTATGTTGTCCCAACCCATGTATTCTTAGGCTCTCTCACCATTTAGTCCTTGAACATACCTGCCCTTGCTTGTGTAATGGTCATATGGCCAAATGGTCTATCAATTTTAGGGTAGTCCCACCAGGGACTACCCTCTGTGTGTAAAGTAGACTTAGCAAATCAAGAATGTTACTCCCACTGGTAATATCCTGCCTGTGGTGTGAGTAGCAGTGCTTTGCTCACTCCTGCCCAGCTTGATATGACATACGCTGACAGCGATATATAATACTGGACTTGCTGTTGATTACCTTCTCATTCTTTATGCATACTTTATTGTTTAGTCGTTCTTTCTTCATATATATATATATATATGTATATATATATATATATATATATATATATATATATATATATATATATATATATATATATACACACATATGTATATTATATATGTATATATATTATATATCTGTATATACTTATATACATTTCCTATGCTGGGCACTGCTTAGACCCACGCAAGTGCACTCAGACTTGCTTACTGGTACTTATATGTGTTTACTGCTGCTTATTTGTGCTTACACCTGCTTACTAGTACCTTATTCATTATGACAGTGCCACTTTGCTTGAATGATATTTAAGTTACATATCTCATGCGATATTCTTATGTTGGTTTTATGGCAAAATGACATTCATTCCACATGGAAAATGATATGTGCTATCATTGGGCTCGAACTGTGAATGCCTGTTTGTTAGGTAAATGCTCTAAACACTACCCTATTGACACATGTTGATTCTGCATGTTTTTCTCTATTTGAATGAATATGATGTGTAAGCTACATTCAGTGGAGGGCAGTGACGTGCAGACATGCTGCACTTTGCTTACACCTTCGATATTGCTGCAATTCAAATGTATAATAGGGACACAGGGACAGGGAATCTAATTGTGAAAGTTCTAGGGACAGGGCTCAACATTCCACTACGTGCATGTGTGTTTACTACTTCAAGTTTATTTCACTGTTTGTGGACACTGTTGTATGCTTAGCATACATTTTGGTATCCATAGACATTGAAATACTGACTTGCTTTTAGGGGCGGGCTCTACTAGTAGGCATAGTAGGTTTTGCAAGTGTCGGGGCATTTTTACACCTTCATAGAGCACTTGT
The DNA here is from genome assembly GCF_019279795.1 of Protopterus annectens. NCBI lineage: Eukaryota > Metazoa > Chordata > Ceratodontiformes > Protopteridae > Protopterus > Protopterus annectens. The sequence continues at coordinate 608,990,374 of NC_056730.1, read as the reverse complement.
ACACGCCCCCTGCACTCACACACATTTCCTGTGCAAGTTGAGGGGGTGGCACCGTGCCCTCATACATATTCATATGGCGCTGCTACGCCATCTCTAGTTAGGATGTTTGACGCAAGGCTTAAACTGTCCTTGTGCCAAGCTTCTTGAATCCCAGGGTATGAGTATGTTTTACTACATACCTAATGTTGGGACTTGTGTATATTATCGTTCTTATAATTGATAGGTTACCTGTTAACATACCTTGTTCAAATACCATTGTTGGTGGCCTGTTGTCATCAATGTTATTGGGATGCTGTTACGATGCATATTACTGTTCCATTTATGCAAGTGTTTGTTTTGTTATGCAACTGTTTCAAATCTGTTTTATGGAGATAATTGGAACATCCATGCATGCTGTTATAACTAATCTGAAAATGTGTTGTTCATGACTAACCAACATATTTGTTTAAAACCTCAACACCATAGCACATTTGGGAAGGCAGATCCAGGTGGATCCACCTGTCACACCTCATCTGGCCATGGCACCAGGCACTTACACGTCTGGGACCCAACCCAGTCTTTTCTCATCTGCTGTTTCTGCACCACCTTCAGGTGAAACCACCTCAGGGGACAGGGCTTGTCCCCCATGGGAGCAGGTACAGACAGGAGCCTGTCACTCACAGTCAGGTCCGAGTTTTGGTGCACAGTGCCATATGATCAGACTTTGGTGGGCAGCTGCACCAGATTGAGGGCTGTCTGATGCACCTCAAGGGACAGGCCTCCCCTTCTGTCCAGCCCCCAGCACAGCCACCTTCAGGGCTGTGAAAGAGCAGTGATGATTGCCCATGGGTAGGGACCTCAGTCCTACTGTATCCATTTGCGGGCTCATGGGCTTCAGATTCCCAGCCATCCTCCCTGTCAAAAGTGTTTACCCTCCTCATGTAAACCAAAAAAATGGAAGCCCTCCAAAGTGACCAAATCCAAAAAGCAGGAGTGCAGGTAGCTTGGAGAGTTAAACCACAAACTTGCCACAGTGCCAGATAAAAAGTTTTTATTCCAAACGCCATTACAAATCCACCATTAACGCCTTATATTTCACCTTGCGTTTTCGTCCTCATTCATTGGACTTCATCAGATGCTCTATCTAAATTCTTTAATTGTATTTATACTAATTCTAAAAACATTGAACCAATGAAATTCCCTCATTTTGTTTAAACAGACAAATAAACATACATTTGGGCTCATAAATATTAAACATGTATACTTTGTTTTCCACTCATGAAGTATATGACACTCATGTGACATATACTGCCCCTGTGTGCTGTATTGTCTGTCTTGTTTGTCTGAAAATGCAATCTTTCCCACCCAACCTACCTCCCCAAACATACTTACACCCCTTCTCCAACATCCCACTCTCACCTTAAAAAAAGGGGCATCTGTCCCACAAAAAAACATTGCCCCATACATAGCTCTACATTTTGCCCCCATGTACAGAGAAACTAATCAATCAACCCACTGATTACTCTGCAAATGTCTATTACCAACACCTCTCCCTGTGGAGTGTAAGGCTGTCAGTTCCAAATTCTATACATGTAATTTACAGCTGCTGTTGTTGAAGAAATGTAGAGCTATGGTCCTTTCATACATCTGTCCTGCACATCCCTAGCTGCTTTTTATAATGTTTTACCCTCTGCATGCCCCCATTTCATCACTTTCCTATCAGACATTTTTCTTTTCTTTAAAGAAAATTAGCGAGGGAGTAAGCAGGAGTAAGCAGTGTTAAGTGAAGCTAAGAGGGTTTATTTAACTTTCTCTTAGCAACGTTTAGCAGTGTGCAAAACTGTGCAAAACTGCTCACAACTGGTTAAAAGTGCTTTAATCACTCTGTCTCCATCAGCCCTTGTTCTGCCCAGTAACAAAATACTCCACTATGCCAACTGTCGAACTCAGGATGCTGGGCACTATAACCAAAGTAATGTACCACTACACCATTTGAACTCTGGGAATCTGCTATTACAAACATATCATTTATTCTGGTCATTTAACATAAATGTAAAAAGTAATCACTTCCTAGTCTGGAAGAATCTGTAATGATTTTACAAACATATCATGCACAACAGTCATTCAACATAAGGAGGACTTATATATCCATAGTACTGTTTATATATATATATATATATATATATATATATATATATATATATATATATATATATATATATGAAATATGGTTGTCATATGTATAGAAGTCTGCTAGAGTGGCATGGTTTGCTTTAACATGCAATGCCAGATAGATTCCAGGTCTGAAACACAAATGAATGCCATTATTTACTGATGTTAATGCTCACATCCCCCCAGTTATTTTTCAGAAACCCACAACTGTTGTAGCCAACAGATAAAACATATGAGCCACACATCAGGACAGTGTCTAGACATCTGGATAGTGGAAAGGTATGACCGCAGTCATGTAGCACAGTGGAAAAACCCATAATAGCTGCCAACCATGTCACCCAGCACCTTCTGAACCACAGTAAGACCAACACAACACTAACCCAACACAGGTCTGGGCAATTACCCATGTATATCCAAATATAACATGCACTACAGGCATGGAACTTTAGGGAAAAGCAGGTAGTGGTGCATAAATGTCCACCCACAACCAATTGCCCCACAGTCACAGCAAGCATACCAGTACCCAAATGAACTGTAGAGTAGAATGACAGTTTGAACGAACATATCCTGATTTCCAGTCACACAATATACTGACAGATAAAGATGAGAACAAAGTACCAAGCAGAAGGTAGTTTATTAACCAACAACGATGTCACAATAAAAACGGGTTTGACTTAGGTTTCGTCCCTCCTTGGACTTCTTCAGAAACACAAATAATAATGTCAAATGTACTTTTATATATACAAAAGTACTCCACCCTCCAATTATTCAATTAAAATAGAAATGTTATTCTTAAAGAAACACCTAAAACAACTATTTAGTTGAAATTATTACTCAAACAATATATGTATAAAACTGAAAATAAAGCTAATTAAAACCAAAAACTGTATATGTGTGCATGTATGAATGTATAAACACATATACATGCACAAAAATCATTTAATTTACCTTTTGCTCAATATATGTTTCAACTTGAGCAAAGGTTTGATGGTTATATAATCATTGATGCCAGGATAATTCTGTGCATCCAACCTAATCTGTCATCTTAATTCACAAATGTCTAGATGTACATCTAAAGTCCTACGCTGTGCATCACCCTTGATTTTTTGTAGTACACAAAACTTGAAATTGTGACTGCTGTTACCAATAATATGCCTTGCTAAAGCATTTGTAGATTTTTGGTGCCTAATATCTAAATTATGTTCTCTAATTCTCTCTTTAAAATGTCGACTGGTTCTTCCTATGTAAAAGATGGAACATACCTGACATTTGGCCATGTAAACCACATTTTGAGCATAACAATCAAAATGTCCCTGATTAATAATAATGCGGTTGTTAACTATAAGTTTTTCACCTGTAGTTAATATATATTGACATGTTGAACATCTTCCACATTTGTAATTACCCGGTATCTTATTATTCACTGGAACTTTTGTAAGGGAAGAATTCTCAAAAATATTTTTTAAGGATAAATCCTTCTTGTATACAAAATGTGGTCATCTATCTGATTTTGCCCACACATTTTTGTCCAACTTTAATATATCCCAATTTTTATTGATTATCCATTTAACCCATTGGGCTTCCATATTGTACGTAGTGATCAAAGAAAATGAAAAATCATGTTGTGTGGCTGAAGAAATTATTAATCCATTTGTGTTTTCTGAACTAAGAATGGGTTTGTAAAACCCCGTTTGTCTTTTGTTCCTAACTTCATTACATAGTTCACCACACAAATCCTGGGGATATCCCCTATTTAAAAACAATCCCATCATGAATGATAATTCATCCTCAAATTCCTGATAATCTGTCACCATTCTGGCCGCTCGCACCATTTGCCCTTTTATGATGGCTTTCTTTTGTTGTCTGGGATGCCAGCTACTATAGTGCAAATAGGAATTGAAAAAGGTAGGTTTTCTATAAATACTAGATTTTAACCTACCTTGTAAATCTATGTTTAACCTCACATCCAAATATGAGATGGTATCAACCCTAATTTCATGTGTGAACTTCAAGAACCAAACTGTGTTATTAATGTATTTAATAAAAGCCTCCAACACCCGTTTTTCTCCTTCCCAAATAAAAATATCATCCAGATATTGGGTGTATAATTTAATATATTGAAAAAACTCACTGTAAAAAATGAAAGTTTGCTCCCAGTAGGGCATGGCATAGCTGGCATATATAGGGGCACAGGCAGCACCCATTGCCACTCCTGTTGTCTGTTTAAAAAAGTTCCCCTCAAAAAATAAAAAAAATATTATTAAGTACTGCCTCTTTGAGTTTTACATACACATTAATCTCATCCTGTTCAAATTTCCCAGTTTTTATCAATTGTTGTTCCAACCAAAATAAACCCATATCATGAGGAATCACTGTGAATAGATTACAAACATCAATGGTAACAAAAAAAGTATGACTGTTAATCTGAACTGTTTTTAATTTTTCCAAAAAATTCCAAGAGTCTTTTGTGATGTAAGAAAACTCATTCAACCCTTGCTTCATTTTATAATCTAAATATTGTCTGATGAAACACATTTTACTTCTCTTACCATCGACTATAGGTCTGAATTTAACATTATCAAGCCCTTTATGAATTTTGGGTATACCAAAAATCCCACTAACAACAGGATGAGAATTAGTCATGAAATCAAATTCTATTTCCATAATTTCACCCTGTAATAGCATATCCTCTAACATAAGAGCCAATTTTTTGTATGCAATATTAATTTCATTGAAACTAGTCTCCGTATAGTTTTCATCCATCAACATAGCCATCATAATACTAACATAGTCATCACTGTCTACAGTTACAACACTGCCTTTATCTGGCTTCATTATGTGTATGTTCTTGTACCCGCTCAATTCTTTTAATAGCCCTTGTTCATCGGGTATTAAATTCAAATTCGTATCGCTGTGTTTGTTGGTTTGTTTAAAATGGTCCCTAATATCTAGTTCACAAGCCCTTTCAAAAATGCCTATCATAGGGTGCATCGGAGGATTAAATGTACTAGGTTTAAGTAATTGTTTGTGTTCATTGTATGTTCCACCATCATTAAAAAACACTTTTAGATTAATTTTTCGTGTAAATAACTTCAAATCAATAAGGGTGTCTACCAAATTACCTTTCCTACATGGAACAAAGGTGAATCCTTTAAAAAAAATATTTACATTCCCAGAATTAAAAACTTGATTAGAATAATTATATAATTTAAAATCATGCTTGTCATTTTCCAAAATAACAGGTTCACTCAAGGTGTTGGCCACTGAATCGTAAATTACATCAACCCCCAAATTCGGTTCAACTGAACTAAAAACTGCACTAATAGTGCTAGCATACTCCGTGGAACCCAACCGTGGGCTGTGTAAATCGACCACACTTTGGATACCATGATAAATGTCACCTAAGCTGTTATAGTCCATTGTGTTATTGCCTCTAGTGGATAAAACATTATCACATTTATTCGCTTCATCATCATCCATGTGGACATCAATAGAAACAATTCCGTCATCAACAGTGTCCAAAAAGATGTTATTACCTGTTTCAAACAACATAGTATACGTGCTTAGGTTTAACAAGTTATCAAAAGAATTACTAAATTCTGTGGTTTCATTGTTGCAAATATCAGCATTGTTCAAAAGACTGTTAATATTGGCAATAGTAAATGTCTCAGTACTTGAAAGCCCCTTATTTTGTTGATCTTTGTTGTTATCTGAACAAGTTTGTGTAAAGGGATTGGCAACTGGACCATAAATGTTCGCCACATCAGATGGTAAAACTTCACCAATTACCATGTTCTCATTAACAACTTGGTTTCCCAAACATTGGTAGTTGGGCGTATAAAAGTTATCACTTACTTGAATCATTGATGGCTGCGTATGTACATCTTTCACCACCTTGGTTGCCGGTTCCCATTTTGCGAATTTGGAAGCCATGCTTTTGGCCGGGCTCCGAGCCAACCATAATCCCTTGTGTCCTGTGTTAGTTCCCTGTTCCGAAGTCTGATCATCTGGGTCCCTCCTCTAAAGGGTCCGCCTCCCAGTTGGTTTTGTTTTTATCTCTTCCGCTGGTATCAGATGTTAACTCGTCGTCACTTCCTATTCCACCATTCACTGAGCGTTGATGGTTACTATGCCTACCATGGTTTTTCAAAGACCATGGATATACAGTACCCGCTTCATATACTTTTGAGTCTCTCTTGATTTTAGACAATTTTTTGTTGTATAAGACTTGACAAGTACTGTCTACATCATTAAGAATGTTGGTGTAATTGGTGTAATATTGATCAAACAATAAATCCTTCATGATACTATCGTTGATAGGTTCAAGATCTTGTAAAATAGTCTCAATTTTTATCTGATTGTACTTTACCATTATCTCCATAATTTTCAATCCAGTTTTATTAAAGAGCTCATGTAATTCAGAAATCATATCGAAATTGTCATTTATCCCGTTCGGGTATCTCCACACATGCAGGCCTTTCGGCACCATTCCTAACTCGATATTCCTGAATAAATAACTAATCTCTAATTGTGTTCGCTTTAATTTGAATAATTTTGTCTCAAAAATTTTAAGTTGTTGAGATAGGGTCTGTTTGTTTGTAGCCTCACAGTGATCTTTGACAGTGGTATCCCTTTGAAACACAAATTTATGGTGCTTCAAACGTTCAATACTGACTGCAGTTTGATTTCCCACTTCAGACCCAATTTGCACATTACTAATGTCCTTACCAGATGTTTCAGAACCAGTCTTTCCACTAGAAGAATCTAAACTGGATGAGGGTGGTGTGGCTTGAGTCAAAGGCATTCCCAAAGATCCGAATACCTGTGAATTCACCTCCAATGGTTGTTTCTCCATCAAAAACTTGATCTGAAATATATGCTCCTTTAATTGTTTGTTGATTTGGTGTAACAAATCCAGCATTTCTGCCGAGGAACTACCATTCTCCATGACAATCGGACAATAAAACCAGGAACCAACACACACCAACAGGAACAAAAAAAGATGAGAACAAAGTACCAAGCAAACCAGCAACGATGTCACAATAAAAATGGGTTTGACCTAGGTTTCGTCCTTCCTTGGACTTCTTCAGAAACACAAATAATAATGTCAAATGTACTTTTATATATACAAAAGTACTCCACCCTCCAATTATTCAATTAAAAAAGGAATGTTGTTCTTAAAGAAATAGCTAAAACAACTATTTAGTTGAAATTATTACTCAAACAATATATGTATAAAACTGAAAATAAAGCTAATTAAAACCAAAAACTGTATATGTGTGTGTGTATGAATATATAAACATGTATCCATGCACAAAAAACATTTTCTTTTTTTGTTCCTGTTGGTGTGTGTTGGTTCCTGGTTTTATATACTGACAGATACTGGCCCAAATCACAGTGTGCTGGAAATCCTGAGGTGTTAAAGGACTTTTCTCAGTCTGCCTGATAGACCACCAGCAGCCGTAGTAGCATGCACAGTCAGATAGAAAAAGTATCTGTGACACTCACATCTGCTACTCTCCCTACCCAGCCAAACAAATATCTGCATACAACACTGCTACACAATCTTGCCAGTCACTTCACAATGGCCAGACATACATTACTCTCATATGTACAGATTTCCACACAATGTCCAGGGTGTGACACCATATTCATGGCCACTGCTGCATACCACTCCCAGGAATCTGTTAAGTCAACGAGATGATAAATTGAGTGCAGTCAATAAATAATGATATCACCTACCTCTGACCCTCTTACTGCAAGACATCTGGACAAAGCATGACATACTTGGGGGACAGGGGGCTGGAAAGATGGACATATCTCACATAAAGGTGGTACAAACTGAAACAGTGGACAGTGTCCTAGGCTTTGTTGTAACATAACATCTCTAAAGGATATGATGTCTGAATCACCAGTGGATGTCAACAGTTACTGACTACAATCCTCACATTATCCTACTGCTTCCACAAAAACAAACATTGTCTGAGGAACAGACCAAACATAACAGACAGATCCTTTGGCAGTCTGTGGACATCAGGACAGTTGAGAGGTATGTCAGAGAATTATCACTGTTAGACAAGTCACAGAGAAAATGCATGTCCAGATGAACTCTGTTAAACTACCAACCCTCTATGTATATAACAGCACCACTGACTTACAGTCTGTACCTAATTCTGGAACTTTGTTTCCCATGTTGAAGGGTTGTCTCCACATATCCTCTCCTGAGAAGTATTCCCACCTACTGTCTGTGAAGCTGTAGCCCCCACACCTTCATAATGTCCTCCACGCAGGCAAGGGAAAGGGGCAAGGCCCACATGAAGGCCATCATTATAGCATTGTGTCGCTATGGGATTGGCAAATGGAAAGACAACACAGCTGCTCTGGATGCAAGTAGCAAGTGGGAGACACTGATTGGTGCACAGGTCATCACCTGTTCATGAGCAGTACCTACAGAAGTCAAGCTGCTGCCTATGCAACACAGGTCTCAACCCATCTACACAAAGACAGACTGTGACTACACAAACCTAACCAGTTGCATTGTTGTAAGGTAACTTCTGAGCACTATAACAGGTATGTCAGTCATGTAAGCATGTAATGGAATGCAGAAGGGGGATGGAATGATGTTAAATGGGACATTAAACACTAGGCCACAACAACACCTGATGGACTCATATGCTGCTGTCCAGTACCTATAGCCATTTCTGATTGCCTTGCCTGCATTGACATGGAGCACATCTCTGGTCTCTGACTCACCCCAGCAAAGGTCAGCTCATGTATGACTACTAATGGAGTCTCTGTTGTCCAATACTGAGTGTGTCACTGGTAGGCCAGCTAACTGGGATGTTGTAATTAGTCATATGTCACCTGTGAATGCTACTCTGATACATATGTTTGCCTTACAAATGTAATACATGTACATAGGGTATGTGCATACTACATGACAGGTGCAGATGTGTGCGATTAGCTGTAGGTGATATACGGAGCCCATACCTGCCAACCGTCCAGTGTTGCAGACTGACCAAATCTGCCTCATGTTTGTAGTCAATGTCTCAGACAGTTGCGTATTGTCTGGCACATCACTGGCAACCCATTAAAGATTGCAGTCATAACAAATTAGCATACATTTCATTGTCAGACGTCATATCCTGCAGAGTACACCTGTGAATCTGACACCGTCTTTGCTGGCAAATAAGTGTGTTTCAGCTAGATTCATAAAGTGACACTATTTACTGGCCTTTGCCCACCACTGATGTGTGCCTTTGTGCAGATGCCATGCTCTAACAGGAGCTAGGTGTCTTACCATGACACCCATGTCAATGCAAGCATACCTTGTCCTGTAGGAAGCTGACATTTGTGCAGTAACTGACACCTACTGTCTAGCTGTGGAGAGCACACCAACCTTGACAGGTCACTCAATTCATCATATGTGTAGACCCCAAGTGAAGAACCATAAAGTCACAGGAGGTGGAGTGTTGAATATTAGCATACACATCCACACCTCCAGGCTGGCCAAACAGTATGCCGCATGGGTGACACTGCGAGTCCAGTTAACAGTTGACAAAATACCAACTCAAATCACAAACATGACTATGGACACCCACCACACATATTGGGACCTGCTGGAATTTGTTAGGATTCAATCGTCTACCCTGCTCCTGGGTGACTTAAAATACCCAAACATAGTGTGCCTGATCTATACCACCCGAACATGAATGCACATAGATTCCTCGGCTTTGTCAATGGAAATGCAGTGGAGCAGCCGATCAACACCCCTATGGCAGGAGGGAATCTCATGTACCTGCTCCTAACCAACATGAGTAGTCACTGTAGCACTCCTACAGTGCCATCCTCCTTGGTAATATCTGCTCACATAGTCATCACTGCTTAGGTCACCATCTCCCCTGCCCCCCCTTTACAGTGTCAGATAGAATGAACTGTACACAAATGACTATAAATCCACTCAGAGCAGGTAGAAGTAGCTGTACAGTCAGTGTCTCATTTGTTGGAACTAGCAGCAGTGTCCAGGCCCACACCACAATACTGTGTGAACACCCACATAACTGTATGAACTCAGCAGTACCTAGAAGTACATCATACCAGCAAACAAGGAGGTAAACAGAAACACTCATAAAACAAAAAAACCTCTTGTGTAGTTCCATTCATGCTTCCAAAATGCAAAACATTAAATCCAGATAATTTGAACATCTGCGTTTATTGACTAAATAAAAAGAAATAAAGACTGTTAAGTGCTTTCGTCCCTCAACAACAAGGCAAGGGGACTTCATCAGAACAGCCATTACACTCCAGAACCATCTTTTTATACTGAATCAATTAAATGGTTGTTACACCCATAACAACATTTAAAGTGACCAGCAATTTTTACAACAAACATCACACACAAATTTGAATGCACACAGTAAAAAAAAAAATCACTTAAAAAGTACGTCACTAAAAACCTATAAAACCTATTAAAATAAGTATATGCTGTTAAGATACAAAAATAAAATGTTAGCACAATGTTGAAATGTATAATATATTAATAAAATATGTTATAAAATATACTATAGTATAAAACAGACATAATAGATGTGATGCACCAGGAAAACAAAATTACACATTTATATGAGGTGGTATTGTAATAATTTATAATTTTAGTGCCCTCTTTTTAAGCACTGGTAATAAGGAGATATTATCCTTGATGCCAGGTGCCTTAACTGCATTCAACCTCATTTGCCATTGTAATTCATTTCCCACCAACCACCTCTAGGGTGCTTGGGGGACCACCTCTAAAATACCAAATTTAAATTTAGAAAAGTTTGGGCATTCAATACTGTGTCTAAATAGGGTATTACTAGTGTTGGCTCTCTGTATAGCATATACATGTTCATATATCCTTTTTTTTTAAAATCTTTCTGTCTTAACAACATAGTAATGTCCACGTCCAACACATATCCCAATGTATACAACACCTCTTGTGTTACAATTACCCTTTTGCAACCTAAGTTCAAATGGTATACCTTCTAAAACAAGGCTGTTATGCCTTAATATGTACTGACATTGGTTACAGGCTCCACAACTAGTGGTCCCTCTGTTAAGTACAATATCTCTAATAATGCTTTATTCAAACAATTCTTACCTATCTTGTAAATTAATTTGGGGTCCCCACCTACATATTTCATAACCTCCAAATTGTCCTTAAAAATTTTCCAATTCCTGACCACTATGCTTTAATTACCTTACTATTTGATGCATACAGAATCACCATTCCCATTTTTGCAGAATGGCCTTCCTTATCAGCTTTGTTGGACATCTCTTTACAACCAAATAATGCCTTAAACTTTGTCCCCCAACCTCTTTTAGTTCACCACTAATATCAGCTATTAGTTTTTTATGGTAACCCTTTTCAATAAACATTGAACTGATTTTGGTTATTTCCATTTCAAATAATTCCAACTCACAGCACATACGTGCTGCCCTGACTATTTGTTCCATGTATATGTTTCTCTTGGTGTAACCAGGGTGACAACTCTGAAAATCTAAATAATTATTAGAAAAGGACTCTTTTCTATATATTGTTGTAGTGAATTTTCTCCTAATATTGTCCTTACTGAGGGTGATGTCCAAATACTTTATGGCCTCGTTGTTGAAATTATCCATAAACTTAAGAAAGGATAGGGTATCGTTAATATATTCTAAAAAAGATTAATTATTCTTTTCCTTATTTTTCCAAATTATAAGGCTGTCATCCAAAAAATGGAAGTAACTTAACCATTTGTCAGCAGTACTTGACAGGGCAACTACATCTCCCGCAAGATAGGGTAAACACCTGTGGTGGACAGCAGCAATACACAAATTTCATAATAGGTAGAAACAAGTGCTGGACAGGCCAAGAAGGAACAGGTGCCTCACTGCAAGCAATGTCACCTTGGTCTGTACAAGCAAATAAGGGCACAGGTGATGTACCCTAAGGCTGCCTTTGAGTGCAAATTAGACACATCCACCAAGGCCCATCACAAGACTGTCTTCACATATGTCTGCCATCTCAGAGGCAACAACCCAAACCACCCTGTACTGGTGATCAATCACAACACATACACACACAGCATACTTATAGCCATCCTGCTGCAGACAAGTTAAGGGAAAACATCACCCCCTGTCCCACCATCAGTATAGGTGGCTATGCATAGCACCTGCACCCTTCCCCTCATCATCAGGAAGGAGGTACATAATGCCTACTCAAAGGCAACAAAACAAGTCTCCATGGGACTTGATAACATCCTTGTCTGCATCCTACATAAACTCAGGCATATGCTCGCAGTTCCATTACACACTGTACTCAAAAAAAGCCTGAGCACCAATGACATCCCATCTGCAAGGAAGATGGTCACTGTCATCCTTCTACACAAAGGTGACAGATGAATGGTGGGTTATGCAATTTACTGGCTCTCATTAGGGGGAACATGACACATCAGGACTAGGAGTGCAATGCAAGCTCATACTGTGCTGATAGATGACAGGGGTATGATGTGGTCATTTGTGGTGAGCTAATGATAAACTATGTTGATGTTTAGATTCTGTAAAGAACACTGACCAATGCATGAGGTCCTGTAATGTGTTTCCCTGTTTATGTCTTCCATGTGACATGCCATGCGTCCATCAGCCCCAGAACTCTGCAGCTGAAAATGAAGCTATTATTAACCTTATCATCCAGCACCATGGAGTGATGTTTGGCTGTAGCCAACAGGGTCTGTGGGTGTAGACTGCCCTGTGGGACAAGCTTGTCCACAGGGTGAACAACACTGGCCACCATGGCTGCACATATGATCAGGTCATACATTGTGTGACTGACCTGATACATCGTGCCCAGAAAAGGGCTACTGCCATGGCCAGGAACCGTAATGCTAAAGGTGGGGCTCCTGCCACACAGGCCCCACTTATGGCAACAGAAGAGATCATTGCCAACCTTGGGGTAGCCCCTACACACCAGCCAGCACAAGAAACACAAATCATGCAGTTGGGTGGGACCCAGGCAACAGGAAAGGAGTGTCCAGGTAAGGCCACAGTTCACATCAATTGAATCATGTGGCAGTCATACTGGCTATTGTAGAGTATCTAGATGCATATGTGAGGTCAAACTGCATTTGTGGGTGGGGTTTAGTAATGTACACAAGTGCACATCTACAGTGAAGGACAGCAAAATGTGTACTATCAGAGCTGTACTGTACATGTGCAGAAAATTAGCATTCATCTTGTACCAATGCTAAATGTGAGTCTGCTGACAATACCTCTCAATACAATACCCCCCAACTACATAGGTACCTCTGGTCTGGATGTGGGACAGCAACCTGAAGCTGGTGAGTATGAGATTGTTCTGTTGTGGCTCACCAGTACCCCAGGCATGTTAAGGTCATGCATTTTACCATGCACACAACTGCTACTCTCAGCCATATTGTGATATCTGCTTGTTCATTTGTGGTGGGATTAACTGCATTGCATCACAGTGGTCATCACAGGGGCCTATTTGCAGGAGATGTAACATATCTGTAGCATACCTCACAACCTGTCATTGCAAGAAATCTGGACAAAGACTGACAAAATGGGGGGACAAAGGCCCAAACTAGGAACATATTTTATAAATTACTGTTATACAGTGCATATACATGATGTACACACGCCTTGTTAAAATGCCAGGTATTTGTGATATATAAAAATGAGAGCACAATAAAACATTGCTGAGCTCTTCCAACCTTTCATGTGACCTATAACCTGTACAATCCAATTGTAAAACAAACAGATCTGTTAGGGGGACAATTATGACAAATGAAAAATGTACAAGAAGCTAGATGCATAAGTGTGCACAGGCTGAAGCTAATACTGTGTTAAAGAAGCTTTTGCTATATTTACAGCATTATGTCTTCTTGGGTACACACATGCCATCAATTACAGAGACTCTTTGATTAACAGCAAATAACGGTCAGCTGTCCTACCAGGATTTTCCCGACATTTACTCAGTTGTCTGCTACTGCAACAGCCATGGTTCACATAGAGCTTAAGAAGCAGCAAAGACATTTCATTTTTGAAAGGTATCAGCCCAGAGAAGGGTAAAAAACATTTCCACAGCATTGCATATACCATGGAACACAGTGCAGACAGTCATCTAAAGGTGGTGAAAATGTGGGTCAACAGTGACATTGCAAAGGGGACATCCCTCCAAATGTGTTGAAGAGACAAGACCTGAAGTGGTCAGGGAGGCTGCCAGGAAACCTACAGCAACACTAAAGGAGTTGCAGGAATCTCTGGCAAGTATTGGTTGTGTACTACATGTTAAAATAATCTTCTGTATTCTCCACGTCTGGCCTATGGGGTAGGGTTGGAAGATGGAAGCCTTTCCACACACTAAACAACATCCAAGTCTGTTGAAATTCTCAAGAACAATACATCAAGTCACCCAAAAGCATGTGGGAAAATGTATTATGGTGTACTGAAAACAAGGTTGCACTTTTTGGCCACAATTCCAAAAGCTTTGTTTGGCACAATAACAACACTGTGCATCAACAAACACCAAAAGAACACCATCCCCATGTTGAGGCATGATGATGACAATGTCCTGCTTTGGGATTGCTGTTCATAAACTGGAAGTGGGTCTGAAGCCAGGGTGGAGGGGATTATGAACAGTTCCAAATACCAGTCCCTTTTGGCCCAAAACTTTCATGTGTCTGCTAGAAAGCTGTAGTTGAGAAGGAATTACATCTTTCCACATGACAATGACCCAAACCAAACATCCAAATCATAAGAAAATGGCTTCACCAGAAGACAATTAACATTTTGGGGTGTCCCAGCTATAGTTCACACCTACATCTGATAGAAATTCTGTGGGGTGCCCTGAAGAGGGCTGTGCACTAGAGATGCCCTGACAGTCTGACAGAGTTGGAGGGCTTCTGCAAGGGGGAGTGTGCAAATATTGCTAAGTCAACACCTTTGCAAGAGTACTGACTGCTGTTATTAAATCAAAAGGTGCTTTAACAAAGAATTAGTTCAATGGTGTGCACACTCATGCAACCAGCCTATTGTACGTATTTCACCTTCTATATGTTACCCCTAACCAATGTGTTTGTTCTTCAATTGGATTACACAGGTTATAAGTCACATTAAAGGTGGGAAATGTCATGACATGATACCTGTGGTCTCAAGTTATATATCAGGAAAACCTGGCATGTTAACAGGGGTGTATACACTTATTATATCCACTGTAAGCTTGGAAGGTTGTTAGTGTAACCGGTTTTGTTTTAACATAGATGTACTGCAGGTGTGGAAGTGTGAAACTCAAACCATGTTATTAATTAGTGACACCAATAATCAGATCATCCCTGTAATGTGTCAGACAAACACAGGATTTATGAGGAAGAGACCAAAAATATGAGCCACACAGCTTGACATTCAGTGAAACTCTATACGATTGAGAGGTATTTAGGAGTTGGCACTGTGCTATACAGGTGAACAGCAATAATGTGGACATGGCTGTAGTGTATGCTAGGTGAAGACCTATCACCTACTGACACTACTCATGTATCCCAGAGGTGTATATTAGTAGTAACATTAAGTGGAAAGGGCTGCACTGCATGATGTTGAGGGCCTGTCCAGAGCATGTATGTTGTAGTCTGACTGTGTCATGAATGTCACCAGATGGCTATTGTGAGGCCTGAGTAATGCCTTTGTTCCACCTCACCTGTATGTGTCTGTATGTGTCTGAACAAACCTTATAGTGCAGGTATCAATTTACAAATGTTGTCTTCCTCTCACAGGTGGACATGGTGGTCATGGTCCCTCCCGATCAGAATCTGATATCAGTGTCTTTGCAGACTCTGACAATGATGGTGGTCATAGTGGGGCACAGGTGGGGTTGTCAGGGGTTGAATCTGTGTCATTGGTTGGCATCTCACAGTCATCCACAATGTCCCCACACAGAGTCACAATGCCCACACATACCTGATCCCCAGCAGCCACAGATAATGGACAATTGGCAGGTGGTGGCATGGAACAGGCTAGTGTGGTGACTATGGCAAGTGGAGTGTAGCCACTAGCCATAGCCAGAGTGCAGGCAAGGTCCCATACAGGCGGATGGACAGTGGTGCTCAAGACAGGACTGCTGCCCATCAAGCCGCTGTTGCAAGTGCCACAGCAGGTGTCATCAGATGCATGTTTCAGGCTGTCATGGATGCACAGGCATGTAGTGAATGCAACACCAGACAAATACTCAGGGTTTTGGATGCAGGTCTTCTTGGCTTACATGGTGACATAGATGACCTGGTTGAGGCCACACATCAAAATACTGAGATCATGAATTGATGGCGGGGGTGAGTATTTGGCAATCCTTGACCATAGCATGTCTATGCTAGAGCATGTGGTGGAAGATGGGCATCAGCCATGTGGATGTAGGTCAGCACCATCAGCTGAGAGTCTATGGGACCATGCACCTTCACAATCCCATAGTAGCAGTACCACCAACACTACTGGAGGGGTGGTGCTGTCCACACCACAACAAAGCAGGCCATGGGCACATGGTCCTGGCCGGTCCCATCAGGGACATGGATCCATCAGATAGCAGTCACCATCAGGAAGCAGTACTGCATCTGGCCTTGAGCCTGGGGGTGCCAGTGAGACCCCTGGCATGACCAGTTCCCATGTCCATGGAGAGACAGTGAACTGTATACCCTGCCATGTATGGTTTATGGCTGTCCAACATACCACCGTGTAGGGCAGCCACATGGCATGACTGTGTGCATACATACACACGCACATCACCATCACAGCCAGGTCAACTCCAGACACACACACACACACACAAACACACACACACACACAAACCACCTCTGCATGACTCATTCATATAACACCCCTCCAAACACACACACACGCACATGCTGTTAACTGTATGGTCCAGCTAGGCCACTGGCTAACCCACACAACACCCTGTGCATATGATGATAACTGTGCCACATCCCTATCATCCATACCACTGATGCAGGGACATGTTAATGTGGTTCTAATGCACAGGGTGAATTAAGCACAGTTTAGTTATGTAATGCTGTGTAAGGTGCTGCCAGCCTGCAATTGTAATGGTACACTTCAGAGTGTGTGTACCTTTCTTTTCAGCCATGATGCATTATTGGTCTTTGTAATACTGACTGGGTGTAGTCTCACATGCTGTATTCTGTTTGTGTTCTAGGTGTCTGTGCATCAGCAGGAGGTGGCTCTGCAGAAATTGGCAACAAGGAGTATGGTAGAGTGGTAGCACATCGATCATGTCAGAGCTGAGGTACAGCTGTATATGTACACATTTATCAGGTCTGTGTAACAGTTATTGCATGTGCCACAGAGTTTATAGAGCTTAGGGGTGTATACAGGTAAGTTCATGGTGGTTGATGATACAGGTAAGTTCATGGTGGTTGACGTAAGCAGGCCTTGTGAAGTGGAGAATGGTAAGTGTAATGGGTGGAACACACCTCAGATTGGTAAAGCCCACACCCACAGAAGATATTGTGTTGACCAAACACACAGAGAATACTGTTCCCAAATACACAGTCATACACACACATGCATGCAAGCACATGTGCTCACAGGTTACAGTTGCCAGTGTTGTGTTTACAACCCCTACCTATCTAGTTAGTGGTACTACAGTGTTATGAGGTTATCGCAGGTGGCATGGAACTAATAGTGTGATGACTGTTTCAAGGTGCCTGTAAAGTGAATAAAATTACATGCCCTTGTGAGGTATGGCAATGGGATGTGTACTGGGTGTGGAGGACTCATTAGACTGTCACCTATGACTCTACACACTCACAAACACTGCTATATACATCAATGCATGCACAATTGCCAGTACTGACATTAGCAGCCCTGTCTATCATGTTATCCATGCCATACTGTTACAAAACTCTTGCAAGCAGCATGGGGCTTACAGGGCTGAAAAGTATCCACAAATACCTCTATCATGGATGTGAACAGCACCCTTTGTAAAGTGGACTTTGGGATGTGTACTGGGAGTACCATGGCCTAAAATTGTAAACCATGGCCACTCAATGGATATGGTTCTCAGTCAAACACACACACACACACACACACACACACACACACACACACACACACACACACACACACACACACACACACACACACACATGGTACTGTTCTTACAGAGACACACACATTTGCCAAGACTGAGATTAGACCTCCTACCTATCTATTTACTGCTAATACAGTGTTAGGCATTTATTGCATGTGCCACAAAGTTTATAGGGTGAAGAGAGTCCCAAGGTAATTCCAAGGTGAACAACATCACCATGCCTTGCAAAGTATAGCAATGGGTGATTTAACAGTTGAGACTGGACCCAAGATACTCGGACCTACATTTATACACACTTATACACACAAATACGGTCATACACACATTTACCAGGACTGAGATTAGTAGCCCTGCCTCTCTTGTTGGTCAGTCCATACTGTTACATAGTTCCTGTATGTGGCACGGGGCTTATTGGGCTGAAGAGTGTCAAAAGATACCTCTACGGTTGATGAAGACAAGCAGGCCTTGTAAAGTGGACCTTGGGACATGGAATGGGAGTACCAATGTCTAAACATGTAAAACCCACCCCAACAATGGATATAGTTCTCACTCAGGCATATACGCAAAATACAGCTCTCCCACACACACACAGACACACATTTGCCAGGACTGAGATTAAAACTCCTACTGATCTAGTTATTGCTAATACGGTGTTATCCATTTATTGCACATACCACGGAGCTTATAATGTGAAGAGTGTCCCACAGTTCTTCTAAGGTGAACAATATCACCACCCCTTGTAAAGTATGGCAATGGGCAGTGTATTGGGAGAGTGAGGCCTCAAAATGCTGTATCCTACAAATATACACACAAGCATTTACACACGTTTGCCAGGACTCAGATTAGAACCCCTTCCTATGTACTCATTGGTACTATAGTGTTATGCAGTTACTGTACACACCACAGAGCTTATAGGATGAATAGTGTCCAAAGGTACCTATATAGTGAATAACATCACCAGCCTTGTAAGGTATGGCAATGGTAGGTGTACTGGGTGAGAAGGGCCTCAAACTACTTTCACCCACATGTTTACACACTCACAAACAGTTTTATACACACTAATGCACACACACACACACACACACACACACACACACACACACACACACATTTGCCAGTACTGAGATCCATAGGTTCATAGCTTCATAGGTGTGTACTAGGTGAATGGCCATGGAGACTTTAGAAGCCTAGCCCATGGGAGTACCCTGGCACCATGCCACCTGACAACAGTTCCCAGCGTGTCTAATGAGTATAGCCACTGGAGTGGTCCCCAAGGTGGGATTTCTATTCCCTATGCACTCATCCAGATTTCTGTTGAAGAAGGCCAGTGATGTGCTCTGCTTGACATGTATGTGACGTCTATTCCATAGCATAGGCAGTCTCTGGGTTGTGAACCTGTCCATCCAACATGTTCTCTTGATTGTGTAAATGGGGTTGAGGTCTCTGGAGCATATGGTGTGGATGGATTGGTTTCTTCAAATGTAGCTTTCCTGACAGAGCTGGCTCAGACATGGCTGTGTAAGTCAGGCAGAGAGAGCCTCTAAGTAGCCAATATGAGACAGAGACTAGTTGGAGTTATTGGAGTCTGTCCATATAGGGCAAGTGTTTAAGGCCTAGGATCCTCTTTGGGAGGTACTTTTGCAGCCTCTCCAGTTGTTGCCTGTGCCCAGTGGGGTACATGCCAAATGGGCCATTGTACTCTTTGGTTGGCCTAATGAGGGGAGAGTACAGGGAGACAATGACCTCTTACTTCCTGGATGCAACACCCTTAGTCAGGAGATGTGACACATACAAGGACTTTCTGAACACAGTGGCACTGTGGTGGCCAACAGAGAGCTCACTGTCAACCTATGTTCCCAGTTCTCTTATAATGACATCAGTGTTCAGTGGACTACCATCAATCTATTACTTCATAGAAACCATGTTGTTCCCAAAGGGGATGGTGGCACTTTTTCTAGCATTATGTTAAAGTCCATGGTTCTGACACCAGTCATAGGTCTCAGTGAGGCCTTTGTGCAGGATGTCAACATCACGTGGGGTGGTAATAATAGCATCCACTTTGCAGTCATCTGCAAACATTGTCAGCCAGAATCCCTTCGTGTTGGGCTGGACTTCAGAGGTGTGGATCGCGAACATGAGGTGACACAGGACCAAACCCTGTGGGACTCCACTTGTGCCTGAATGGCAGTCTGATATGGAGTCCACTGCTTTCACACTGTGGGTTCTATCTGTGAGCAAGTTTGCAAGCCACCTAGTGATATAGGAGTTGATGCCTAGCTGAGAGTGTTTGCCTATGATTCCTGAGTGGGGAATTGTATCCATCGATTAGAAGGGCCACCTTTCTTGCTTTTTATTACATACTGTTCCATAATTATTGCACATGGCACAGAGCTTATAGGGCTGCAGCATGTCTACAGCTACCTCCATACTGGATAACTACAGTGGGCCTTGTAAAGTGGACATTGGTATGTGTACTGTATGGGCAACAGCAAAAAATTGCAAAATCCACCCCCAATGGATATGGTTCTCACACAAACACACCCAGGATACTGTTGTCATGCACACCCACACACACACACACACACACACACACACACACACACACACACACACACACACGCACACACGCACACACATGCACACACACACACACACACACACACACACACACACACACACACACACACACACACACACACACACACACACACACACACACACACACACACAGACACTTACCAGGACTGAGATTAGAACCCCTATTTATCTAGTTATGACTACTACAGTGTTATGCATTTATCATATGCACCACGAAGCTGAGATGGTGAAGGTTGTACCAAGTTACTTCTAAGGTGAGGAACATCACCGGCCCTTGTAAAGTATGGCAATGGGTGATGTACTGGGTGAGAGAAGCCACATACTGGGTGAGAGAAGCCACAAAATACTTCAACCTACACATATACACACTTTTGTCAGAACTGAAATTAGAACCTCTGCCAAACTGGTTATTTGTACTATAGTGATATGCAATTATCATATGCAGCACAGAGCTTATAGGGCTGAGGGCTACCCAAAGGTGCTTCTAAGGTGACTGACATCAGCAGGACTGATAATCTAGGGCAATGGGAAATATACTAGGTGTGAATGGGCTCAAAATCTTTAACCTACAAACATGCACACTTTTACATTTACCAGGACTGAGATTAGAACCCCTACCTAACTAGTAATTTATATTATAGTGTTATGCAGTTATTGCACATGCCACAGAGCTTATGGGACTGAGAGCTGCCCAAAGGTACTTCTAAGGTGACTGACATCAGCAGGACTGCTAAAGTAGGTCAATGGGAAGTGTACTGGGTTCAAACACTTTAACCTACAAACACACTTTTACATTTATCAGGACTGAGATTAAAACTGCTACCTAACTAGTTATTTATATTATTATGTCATGCAGTTATCGCATGCACCACAGAGCTTATAGGAGTGAGTGCTGCCTAAGGGTACTTCTAAAGTGACTGACATTGGTGGGACTGATAAAGTCAGACAATGGAAAGTGTACTGAGTGTGCATAGGCTAAAAACCTTTAATCTACAGACACACACACTTTTATATTTACCTGATGACTGAGATTAAAGCCCCTACCTAAATAGTTATTTGTACTATAGTGTTATGCAGCTATTGCACACACCACAGAGCTTACAGTGCAGAGGCAAGTCCAACAATACTTCTACGGTGACTGACATCAGCAGATCTTCTGAAGTAGAGCAATGGGAGGTGTACTGGGTGTGAATGGACTAAAACACTTATTCTTACACACACACACACACACACACACACACACACACACACACACACACACACACACACACACACACACACACAAAACCATTGTTACATATGCCAGAACTGTGATTAGAACCCCTACCTATCTAGTTATTTGTATGATATTGTTACGCAGTTATCACATGTGCTAGAGAGCTTACATGACTGAAGCTACTCCAAAGGTACTTTTAAGGTGAATGACACTGGCAGATGTTGTAAAGTAGGGCAATAGGAAGTGTACTGGGTGGGTAAGGCATCATACTACTTAGACCTATAGACACACATGCATCCAACCTCCATCTCAGTACCATCAGACAATGCATCTTGTCTTCATGCGGGCACATGCCAATGTTTACAACTGGTATGCAACTGTCTGCAGCAGGACATCACTCTATGCCATTCAGTGTATCCATGTGTATGACTCACTGTCTGTATGTGTCTTCCTGTGTGTCTCGCTCTATCACTGTCTGTCCCTCTCTTCCTCATGTCTGTGTGTGTGTATGCTTGACATATTGTAATATGTTCCCATGTATATGTGTGTGTATCACACACAACAGATGCAGATATACCACATATGTGCCACCTACAGCTGGCTGTGAGAGATCATGTCTGATGTGTGTATGTGTGGAGACAGGTTTACATAGCTGTGTTTATGCAAAGACATTTGTACAATACAGGTATATAGAGTCTGATGTGGTTTCAGACATGGGCTTCACGTCTCTAAGTGAAGGAGCATGCTCAGTATGACCTTCTATAGCAAGTGTGGGAATCCATTCCAGGGATAGTTGTACTCCAGTCTGGGGTGTTGTGTGCTACTGCCATACCTTGCAACCTGTTTCTGCAAGATATCTGGAGATAGGCTGCCAATATGAAGAAACAATAGGACAAACATAGGGGGTACTGTAACTATTGCTCTTATAAATGTATGAGTTGCTTGAGTGACAGGGTTTGTTTTAGCAGACATTTTCTGACATATGTAATGTTTGACACTGTACTGTAATGTATCATTACCTACTGACCGATATAATCGGATCATCACAGTTATTTACCAGAGAAATATAAGATGGATGATGCACAGACCTATATTATGAGGTAAAGGCTAGACATTCTTGCACAATCTGGCCAAGTGGGAGGTGTAGTCGTACCTGGCAGATCATATCCTGGTGTTGCCATACCTGTCAAATGTACAGAGTTTCACAGATTATCCAGATGTATGCCTCATATATGTGGTCAGTTTCCCTTAATATTGTGGTTTTCTAGCACATTTGTTGCAAATCACTAAGGGTTGCAGTCAGGGAATACTGACAGAACATTAGAGTTTCAAACTTTACACCCTTCATGACATCCATGCTACTACATACCCCCTCTGTTATTCTATTGACTGTCTAACATTATGAGAGCAATATTTCAAATATGTTCCTATAGTTTGGCCTTTATCCCACCATTATGTATGGCTTTGTCCAAATTTCTTCATCTATGAGGTTGAGAGGTATGCTATTAGCATTTAGCAACATGGCCTTATATTTGCATTTTGTTGACTGTGTTATGTTGGTAGTATGGACCCTATGACATTCCCTACAAAGGCACTATGGGTGAGGCATCGGCCTTTGCTAGAGGCCTGTAGCCACATGAGACTGCTGCAGGCCATCTGTAGTGAGCAAGTGTGTTCTGTCACTCATATGTTCCCAGGCTGCCAGGCAGTGGACCGTCCCCTGAGATGACAATGGTAAGTGACAGAACACCCTGCTGTGCTACTAGGCACCATACCTCTCTACATATGTGAGCCAGATATCTGGACAGAGCCATGAGTAATTGGGTGACAAAGACCTAAATATATAGACTATTGTAACTATTAGTCTTACAAATCTGGAAGGGTGAAACAATAACAGATTTAGCATTAGCATGCATTTTTCTATAGGGTATGAAGTCTGAGACACTACAATCCATCAATATTTTCTGACTTTAGACTTTCATGGTTTGCCAATGATCTACCAGATAACCACTATTTCAGAATAAAGACACCACAGATATGATGCAAAAGGTCTGTACAGTTGTGAGGTATGGTAGGCACTATGTAGGTTACTCCAACCTGTGTACTGTTCATATGTGTGGCCCCCTGTACATGACCTATCCAGCTTCCTGGCAGTAATGGATATTGACATCTGGACAGTGTGTTCATCTCCCATCATATGTGTAGCTAGCATGCAATATAGCTGGCACTGCATTTCATGGAACATGGCCCTGTCTACCACAGTACTGTACCTAGGCCAGTAGGACACAACAGCCATGAGAACTTGCTGGCCACATCCTAACAAGTATTTCCCACACATATGCCTAGCTCATTGAACCCTACATATTGTGGACATGCAACGAGTTATCATGTTGATTGGGACATCTTTGGCAATGTGTGCTCTGCTGCTATTACCCTACAAACTTACATGTTACTGCATTTCTATGTGAATATGGGTGTGTGGGGGATACACCTGTCAACAGTACACATTTACATGGACTGTGCTGATATTATCTTTACATTTTGGTTCCATTTAGCATAGTATTGTGCCCTGTCTTGGAGAATAGAGGCATATCACTAGAGACCACAGGTTAGATTGTAATGCCATACAATTGAGTTTCAGACTTCTTAGCCTTCAGAGAATCTTACTGCAACTGCAAGGCCTGCTGTGATATTACTGTGCAAGTCTGTAAGGGGGTATTCCATCATTGTTGCCATTTGTGTGCCTTTGCCAGAAATTACTTTATGGTTTTCTACAGCTGACTTGCTGTGTGAGTCTGGGAGTGAGTATGGGATCCCCACAGTGACATCCATGCATGTAATCTATGACCCCCCTTAGTTGTCCCCCCACATATACTGCAGTAGGATTTGTCACCTTAAAGGATACTGCATAGTGTGGGGAAGCCAGTATTGTGTAGACATTTCCTGGTGTCCCACATAGCTGTCATTTGTCTGCTGCCCTCCCAGTAGGCCCCCCATTCCCTTGTATGCATGCAGCATTTCCATAGATGTGTTACCAAAACATAGTAACCCATTCATTTATTGTTAAGAAGACTAACTTACCTTGTTCCTGCAGCAGTTGTGAGGATGGTGCTTGAGGGCTGCCTATGTTGGATGCACACAGTACACTGCCTATACATGGTAAGTTACAGGTAATGAAATGTGTGTCATCCATTTTACTATGTTTACGAGTCAGAGAGAGGTGTCAGTCCCTGGGTCCCTACAGTGTCAGTGTGTGCGATGTGTTGCCTCTTTGCCAAGGCCTGGGCATAGTGGGCACACCTCCATCTGCCTATGGGAGCAGGCTCAAGGGCTTCCTCTTCTGAGTCCCTCTGTGCCTGTGGAAACCTTGGCAATGGTGGGTGGCTGTGTGGCCCTTCCCCATGCTATTCCTGCTGCAGCTGTTTCCACAGGATCATATTGTGTAGCATGGCACATACTATGAACATGTGTGCACATGTGGCTGGAGAGTACTGCAAGGCTCCATCAGATATGTCAAGACAACAGAACTGTGACTTGAGCATCCCAAACACATGCTCTGTTATGATTTTGGTTTGTGTGTGTGCCTCATTATGGCATTCTTGTGTGGGTGTGTGCATTTCTGAATGGTATCATCATCCACGGCTCCAGTGCATAGCCAGAATCCCCCACCAGCTGGCCATATGGGATGCCCCCACTGGCAAATGCCTGGTACAGCTGTGATAAATGGCAGATGTGGGAGCCATGATAGCTTCCAGGGCTGCCAGCACACACATACATGACAATGCCCTGAGCATTGCACATGACCTGGCAGTTGATGGAGGGAAGCCCTTGTGGTTTATGTAGACCCTACCCTGTTCACCGAGTGGCGCTGTGATGCGGATGTGCATGCAGTCTATCACACCCAGTATCTCTGGGTATTCTGCTACATGGTGGAAGAGATGCATATTGCTAGTCCTCTCCTCGTGGGTGTTGGGGAAGTAAATGTGCTTACTGAGATGTGATAGCATGACATCCAGCAACTGGTGGAGTACCCTGGATGCAGATGCCTGTGAGACCCCTATGATGTCCCCAGTATGTCTTTGGAAAGTTCCTGTAGCTACTATTCTTACGGCTATATATACCTTGGTATCCACTGGGATGGGCTCCCCTCTGTTGGCTCTGTGTCTGAGATGAGGCCGGCACAGCTTGATGATTTGCTGAAGTATGTCTCTGTCCACCCTGTAGTGCTCTACTATCTCCAGATCATGTAGACCATGGTAAGTTACCCTGGGTCTGAACACTCTTCTCCTCCTCCCTGGTCTGTGGCAGTTGTCAGCATTATCCACCTCACCACCCTCAGCCTCTACCACATATTGATGGATCAAAGCAATGGCAGCCCCCCCACATGTGTACACCAATGATGCAGAATTTGTGGTAAAAAATAGACTGTAAGGTGTTTGCATAGTTTATACTGTTGTGCTGCAGGTGCTGCCTGTATGATTGTCCTCCCTGGATGTGAACACGCTCTTCATTTCATGGAATAAGTCAATACAGCCTCAGACACACACCCTTGCTTAGCTGTGTTTAGCTAAGCTTATCTGGGAGCTGTGGAGCTCCAATGTGTTTACACAAAGAATGACACACACCCTTTTTATGTGTGCTGCTCCTCCTGCTTACATCACTGCCTTATAGCACCTACATGGTTAGGTGCAGTTTAGCACTTAGATTCTTTTTGTGATTCAGTAAATTTCCCTCATTAGCATACCCTACTGCCTTAATCCCTAGTTACTGCACTACACCAGAGCCTTTCCCCTTAGCAACCACTGTTTCCTGGTATTGTTTTGATTCTGCATGCCATAGACTATAATGGCAAAATGCAGATTTCACTTAAAATTGCCTTTTCACCTTTTTTTTTTTTTTTTGTTTTGGCATGATCCCATTTGCACACCAGTACCCTATGCTTAAATGGCCGAGATCAGCCAAAAAAAAACCTTTTATTTTTATAATTTTGCAACACTTTTCCATGCCAATTGCCATGTATTTGGCCATTGGCATGCCAAAAGATTATAATACATGCATTTATTTGAGCTGTCATACCCCCGTTTTGATTTTTGCAGAAATGTATTCGGCTAGTAGCCGAATATATTTCTGCAGGTAACACTATTCTTGCATGGATGCCTGCCTGCTTCCTGAATCACTAATTCACCTCATTTGCATGATTTTCACCAGCAAATGAGGTAATTACCATTATTCAGTGGTGTCTGTGCAGGAATAGTGCTACCAGGCTTGTGCACATCCCCAGGCTTGTTTACTGGATTGCTCGGCGGCTATATTCCATGCAGGAGCAGCTGCACTATTCTTACACTCCATGTAAGCTTTATTGAATTCCACGGATAGTGTAAAGGGGAAGAGTTGTCAAGAATAATTAATGATAGTGAAATAGTGCAATACTTAAACTCATATTAAAGAAGGAACACAGAATACAATTAAAAAACTGTAGATTGATAGTATTAAGTAATAATGGTTATAATGTCTTTATGAAAATAATACAAAAGAGATTTTAAACTAAAATGGAAAATATTATGAAAGATAGTATATACAGTGTAAAAGGGAAGAGTTTTCAAGAATGATTGATGATATTTAGAGAAGTTGTAGATGATATTATGAACAGAAAAGAAGAAGAAAAAATCATGATAGGAGACCTTAATAAGGCATTTGACACAACTGGGCATGAAATCTTATTGGTAGCAATGAAAAAATATAATACAAGTGAGAAATTAGAAGATTATGCATGTAAGCACATAGTAACAAAAATGCTTGAAATGGCTGGTTAAGCTAAAATGTACATAAGAAGAATGGTGTAAGACAGGGACGTCCGATGAGTTGTATACTCTTTGCATTAGTTATGAATGTGATAGTATGTAAAATAAATTACAAAATGAAGGATACATGTTATATAACACCTGAAGGGTTAAAAGCTTGAGGTCTGCTAACATATGCATTTGATATTATGATAATTGCAAAAAAAGTTTTGGATAATTTGCATAAATGAGTGTCTAGAGGTGATAGGGATGTCAATAAGTAAACAAAAAATTAAAGGTTTATGTGATATAGTAAATATAGGGGAGTATATATTTTATAATGAATGAAATTTCTGTGTTAGGTATAAAATTTGGGAATAAAGATGGAATTAGAATTCAAAGAACAGAAGAAATACAACAAACCTATATTTTCTGGTGAACATATAAATTATCTTTCAGAAAAAAGGCTTATTTGACAAATTCAGTACTGATGGGTAAAATAGCATACTTAGTAAGTGTACTTATATTGCCAACAGTATTTGAAAAGGAATTATTGCATATATATATTTTTCATTTTTATTGGGTTCCAGATTAAATCCCTGTAAAACAAGTAGTTTTGTGTATAAGTAAATAGGAAGGAGGTATATGCTGTCTCAAATGTGCACAATAGTGTTAAATATGATAAATGAAAACGATGAGAGATTGTTAGTAAAATTGTATAAATCTAAGTATAACAAATTTGGGGGGTATGGTAAAAAAGAGAGTATAAATGAAGAAATAAAATGTTACCAAGAAAAAAATATTTTTGTGGAAAATAAAAAAATGATGATATAGAAAAAGATAGAAAAATATGGTATAAGAATATTAAAGATCATTACTATGTAAAACCACTTGAAAATCTAACAGATGAAAAAAATAAACCTATAAAAATAAGAAGCAAATAATGCAATCAGAAAGTAGAATGTCAAGATGTTTTTGTGGAGGCTGGTAATATATGAATTTCCAGTAAAAGGAAATATACCATATAAAAAAGAAATGTTATAGAATATCCCCCAGATTTACTAATCTTCCATGTAGGACTAGTCCAGTCCTGCACGGAAGTGGCCGTTTAGGAGGATGATGGCAGCGTGCCATGCATAGTAATGAAGGCCCGCTGCTTGAACTCCTAATCCTACATGGAGCATGTACGAGTTCAGGGGGCATGTCTGAGAGCAGAGCACTCAGAATAAACATGCCCCTGCAAAGTAGAATAGCAGAAAGTGTAAATAAATGAGTGAGACCTCTCATAGGTGTCTGCATATCCCCACCAACAGTTTCCCATGTGTACAACAGCAACAGGACATAAAAATAAAAAGAAGAAACCCCTTTATTTTTTTTTTAAACTCTGACTACAGCTAACCATAGGTGTGCGGGTGTGCCCATTGCTTAGCTACAGTTAAAGCAGCTTAAAAGGCTGAAGAGGATAACAAGGAAGATATATGCAAATAAAGCAGCACATTAATAGTGTATCGGGCAGCGCATCCGCCTAATGAGCAGGCATTCCCGGTTCAAGTCCCACTGCAACACATACCATTTTCATGTGAAATCTGTATATGAACAATTATTTACATTTTATTGCTGTATAACCTACTAAATAACATTTAAATGTGAACTGGAGTATGCATTAAATGCACATATGAAGAGTCAGTACCATAATAAATAAGTCAGTAATAAGCAGGCATAAGCACAGATAAGCAGTAGAAAGCATATGTAAGCACTAGTAGGCATGTGCAAGTGCGTTTGCATGGGGTGAAGCAATGCCGACACAGATTAAGCAAAGGAGAAGCTAACTGGGTGTAAGACACTGTGACCGGAAGTCAGCGGTGCTTACCTCTGTGCAAACCTGCTTACAACGTCTTGAAAGTGCCTTAAGCACACCGTATCCAGTGGCTGGTGTTCTGCCCAGCAACAAAACAAACAGCGTCCGCAAGGCTGGAACCCAGGACCATGCACACCATACACAAAACAATTTACCACTAAGCCATGCCAGATATGCAAAAATTGTATGTTGTTAGAAACATAACCCCAGCCCAGTCATGCAACAGTACAGAGAATATAGACCTACAGCTAGATGGGCGTGTGTGTGCAAATATATCACTATATAAATGGATACAACATATCTATAGATGTAGTCACATATATATAGATGTAGTCACATATATATATATATATATATATATATATATATATATATATATATATATATATATACACACATAAATATCCAGAGATATATACATATATATATGTATATATATTTATATATACATATATATATATATATTTATACAAATATATGAACAGATATACATGCAAATGCTGACAACTACACCTATATATATATATATATATATATATATATATATATATATATATATATATATATATATATGTCAACATCTATATGTCCACATATACACATCAAGTAACATATGTACACAGATATATGTCTCTGTAGGTATATTCCAACATAGTTAGAAATATGTAAGCAAATATATATATACCCACAGAGGTATATATGGCCAGACATCTGTAGATACCAATGGTAGATGAACAGAAACATATTTGTCCATATGCACTGTCAATGGGCCTGAGAGGCCCCAAATGATATACGTCACATACGAATTTGCATACCCCTCACCCAGCCAAACACACCCGCCCAGCAATACACTACCAGGCTCATAGTATTGTTCATAGGTTCATAGATTAGTACTAAGCTAACTGCCCTTGCGAGCCGTTTTAAGCCTAGCCAATTGCCCCTTGTGAGACTCAGACACTGCACCTTATGTTTGCAAGGCAAACACCTTAACCATTAGGCCACCCTCCCAACCTGTATGTCTGTCATTGAACTAGGGAATTAAATTAGCCCTCTGTTATGTTTCACATGTCGACATCACATACCCCTCTCCCCCACCCACTATGCAGGCCAAGCAGTACAGGCCCATCCAACCCAGGCCATCCCCAACCCATACATGCATAACCCACAGTTCAGCTTCCCCCCACTCGCAGCACACATGCGGCCACCATCCCTACCCTGGTTACCGTCCTGTAGCTACCACACCACCACACATTGCCCCCCACCCCCCTCTGGACCCATCCCGTATGATGTCCCGATCCAAGTATCCTAGGTGTGGCACATGCCGTAGACCATGCACATAGCCAGAGGTACCTATGTAACCCTGGGTGTAGATGAAGGTTGAACACCCAATGTTTGGGTTGTCCCGCATGGGACAAATGTATTCCTGGTACTAACAATAGATGTCCTGTATGATTCTGTGTACACTAACGGATTTAGATGTAGGTATCACAAAGCATACATGGCACACAAGGTTTGCCAGTATGCACATGAAACACAGTATCCAGCAATACCAGTCAACATTACAGGATACGTAGCTAAATATTTAGAGGTATATGTGTTTGTATAAATACCCATAACTATACAGACATATACCTCCCCCTCTCTGTAGTACAAATGTATACACACATAGCTAGACATATAAATAAATACCCACATATACATATATACATATGCAGACACCCATACATGCGCATATCATTAGATATATATATACAGCAATATATATATATATATATATATATATATATATATATATATATGTGTGTGTGTGTGTGTATATATATATATATATATATATATATATATATATATGTGTGTGTGTGTGTGTGTGTGTGTGTCTGTGTAGATATACACAGATATATAGCTATGATGAGATACAGCACTTAAGGATGACATATGTTCACAGGCCATGTCAATGGAGGTGAGGGGCGCAAGCAACAAACGTGTAACACGTAGCATGAACTGCCCCCCGGATAGACAGGAGAAACATACAAACAAACCTACAAACAATGTAAACAATCCACTGCTTCTCAGACCACAGGCAGGATACAACCGGGGGGGGGGGATACAGTGGACCTGAGAAGTCTAATCTTGTAACAGAAACAGGAGCATCCCTTGTGGGACACCCCAAAAATTGTCTTGTTATAGGAGGAAGCCCATGCGATGACATATCAAGGCAGGGCGTGTAAGTACCCAGACTACAAGGGTCGGTAAGCCTGATGACCCATGGGTCGACACAATGTACGAGATGAGTCACGTGAAGTGGAGAGTGGGCAGTGTGTAGTGGTGTGCTTAGACCTGACCTGCACCCAGAGTAAGGATGAGTGCTGTAGAAGAGGTGCGGTTGGGGGAACTATGGGTATGCAATTATGGTTCTAGGTGTGCAGGTGTTTGCTGGAGTGGGTCTATTCAGAGACTGCCCCAGGGATGTAAGCAATAGTATTCATTGGGCAGAGCCACCACCCAAAAAGCAGCCACTCCCACTACGAGTCCCACTGCAGCACAGTCTACTTTACATGGCAAAGTATGGTATAACCAGAGTTATTGTTCAAATCCCTCTAAATAAGACCAAAGAACACATGGTCGCAAAAACCCACTGTAGGCATGTAAGCTGAACTATGTGGCATCACAAGGTATTATTGTTGTCCCCACCCCCACCCAGGGATGTGAGTGTCCAAACCTACCTCCAAATGTAGTGTATATACACAGCTGTTGCTGGACAAGAAATGGCCACCTGTGGACTTTCCCGTCAGCCTACCTGCACATCCCTGGACATTCCCCCTACTATCTACCTCTCTGTGTGCCCCATTAACACCACTTATCTATTGACCCCTGTGTCATTACTACTACTTTTCACAGTCACAGGTGGATGTCACCCTCTTCCCCAACTATATTGGCAGAATCTGGAAACTCCTACACATGTGTATTACCTCAGCTGTCCCACACGACACATGTAAATAACACATGAAGGAACACCTCAAGCACACTTGGAGCAGCACATGCTCCCCACCTGGTGAATCCCACCCCAACTAACACTCCATAGCCCTACTCCAACTAGTGAAGCCGACACCTCCTGTCCTATCTGCATATAAATCCCAACATCCTGCATACCTTCCCTATTTCTCCAACACAAATAATACCAATGGCCTACTATACAGTTATGGTGCCCCCCTCTACTGACCTACCTACTCCTTCACTATTCACTTCTACTCTAACACACAGATATGGCATAACTAAACCTAACCTGAATACCTGAGTGTACCCTATCCAAAACCGTTAA
Organism: Protopterus annectens; assembly: GCF_019279795.1. Classification (NCBI taxonomy): domain Eukaryota; kingdom Metazoa; phylum Chordata; order Ceratodontiformes; family Protopteridae; genus Protopterus; species Protopterus annectens. Next base: position 608,957,329 of record NC_056730.1, on the reverse strand, counting down.
ACTGGAATCACAGTTCACCTTTAACTGACCTATATCAACAGTCATACCTGACATGTAAACCTGACCTTTGCATGTATAATACCGACATTTTAATGTGAAATAAGCAGAAAGAATGTGGTACATAGCCATGTTAAGTCTGTTACTTTCTATGAATGTATACACCTCTGTACTACATGTAATGTGTAGCTGGAGATTACTGTGGAGCTTCACTCCCCAGACCACAGCTAACAATGGAGAAGCATCCAGTCGGATTGTCCCAAACAACAAATGTGAACTAAATGCAGGAAGTAGCATGGGGGTATGCTGCAGCAAACGGGACTACGCTTGTTTGGGCAGCGGTAAGCAATGCCAACACTGGTTAAGTAATGTGGATGCCAACCAAGTGTAAGATGCTGTAACCAGAGGTCAGCAGATCTGAGCCGATCTGAGCCTCGTGCACATTAGCTCATACCTGCCTACACTTCCTCAACAGTGCCTTAGGCCCTCTGTAGCCAACAGCTCTCATCATGCCCATTAACAAAGTAATGTGCACTCCCAGGTTCCAACCCCCCCACCTTGCACACTATAGTCGAAGTGAGTTACCACTAAGGCATGGCAGATACACATTCAGCTACTATCACAAACATATCATCCAGCACAGTTATTCGACAGTATAGGAAATATATGTAGGTATGTAGATAAATACCAGCAAACATGTGCACATCACTCAATCACAGTATTCTGAGCAGTCTATGAGTATCAATGAACTGTGCCTGTCCAAATATACTGTGAGAACAGCAGTCTTGCATAATACGGACGAGAAGAATGAATAACAGTGCACACCGTGTGGGGGCTTGTGGGCATGCTTCATGCACAGAATGTCACACCTGGGGCATTGGCTCTGCAGAACCTGGAGATGAGCCTGGCCTGGTGTGTGAGCAAACTGCTGCTTCCTGAAACCCTGGCAGGATGCTACCAGTGGGAGAAACAGTGTAGACCAGAAGAGTCTACCCGTGACACCACAACAGGTCTGTCCCTGGCAGAATGAGCCAAACCTTGTGGGTCACATAGGTGTTTCCACCAGTATCATAGGAGGATCAAGGGAAGGCTCGAACATACATGGATTAAACAGATGAAGAGCCTGCTGAAGCTTGGGATAAGACAGTATAATGGAGGAGTACTGACACGTGCAGAGAGTGAAATGTGTGGAGGTGTGGTATGGCTGGGCTAGCAACTGGGGAATGGATGGATGCTGTGTACGTGGAGCTCGGGGGTCAGGGAAAGGGAGCATGGATATGACATTAAGGTAGAAATATGCAAATTAAGCAGAATTGCACTAGTGTAGTGGGCAAAGCATCCAACCAATGAGTAGGCATTCCTGGTTCGGGTCCCACTGTAACACAATCTAGTTTACACGGCAAAGCACTTATGAATAATATTTTTATTGTAAGACCCATGAAATAGCAGAAATATATGAACTGGCGTACCACAAGATTTGCACATGTGATGTATCAGTGTCAGATGGAATAAGGCACTAGTAGGCAGGTTTAAGCACAAATAAGGAGTAGTAAGCATATATAAGCACTAGTAAGCATGTTTAAGTGAGTTTGTACGGGAGTAAACATTACCTACACAGAATAAGCAAAGTAGAAGCTGAGTGTTAGAAAATGTAACCGGAGGTTAGCAGTGCTTAGCTCCACGCAAACCCACGCATAACTGCTTTAATGTGTGGTAATCACTCTGTACCCAATGGCCCATGTACTGGCCAGCAAGAAAATAAACAGCTCTTGCAAGGCTCAAACCAAGAAGCCTGCACACCATAGACAAAGGGATTTACCTCTAAGCCATGACAGATACAAATAAAGTAGCTGTCAGATGTATATCATCCAGTACAGTCATGCAACAGCACAGAGAATGTAAACCTACAGCTAGATGTACGTGTGTGTGCAAATATATTACTATCTAAATGGATACAACATATCTATAGTTGTAGTCACATATATATATATATATATATATATATATATATATATATATATATAAGAAATATCCACAGATATATACATATATATACAAATATATGCACAGATATGCATGCAGATGTCAACTACACATATATATGTCAACCTCTATATGTCCACATATACAGAGCAAGTTACATGTATGTACACAGATATGTCTCCATAGGTATATACGGACATAGTTAGAAATATGTCAGCAACTATATATATATATATATATATATATATATATATATACATACTCACAGAGGTATATATGGCCAGACATCTGTAGATAGCAATGGTAGATTACCAGACACATATATGTCCACATGCACCATGAATGGGATTGCGAGGCCCCAAACAATATACATCACATATGAACTGGCATATCCCCAGCCCAGACAAACACGTCCGCTCTGCAATACACAACCAAGCTCATTTTATTGTACGTGAGTCATTGAAATAGGGATTTAAATTATCCCTCTGTCATTTTTCACATGTTGACATCACATCCCCCTCTCCCTCACCCACTAGGTGGGCTGAGCAGTACAGGCCCATCCAACCAAGGCCATCCCCAACCCATAGATTTATTTCCCCCAGGTCTGCCCCCCCCACCCACTGCACACACGCAGCCACCATCCCTACCCTGGGTAACGGCCCATAGCTATCACACCACCACACATAGCCCCCACTCACCCACCCCCCTCGGGACCCATCCCTAATGTTGTCTCGACCCAAGTATCCTAGGTCAGGCACATGCCGTAGTCCATGCACATAGCCATGGGTACCTATGTAGCTCTGGGTGTAGATGAAAGTTGTATACCCAATGTTCAGGCTGTCCCGCATGGGATGAATGATTACCTAGTATTAACAATAGATTTCATGTGTGACTCTGTGTACACTAATGGATTTAGTTGTAGGTGTCACAAAGCATACGTGGCACAGAAGGATGGCCAGTATGCACATGAAACACAGTACCCAGCAATAACAGGCAACATTACAGGATATGTAGCTAAATATGTAGAGGTATGTGTGTGTATATATACTCATAACTACATGGAGATATACCTCTCCCTCTCTGTAGTACAAATGTATACATACATAGACAGACATATATATAAATACCCACATATAGATATATACTTATGCAGACACCCATACATCCATATGTGGTTATATAAATATATATATATATATATATATATATATATATATATATATATATATATATATATATATATATATACAGCAATATATATATATATATATATATATATATATATATATATATGTGTGTGTGTGTATGCATACATATAAAAAAAAATATATATATATATATATATATATATGCAAATATACACATATATATAGCTAAGATATGATACAGCAGTTAAGAATTCACAGACCATACCAATGGGGGGTGAGTGGTCCAATCAACAAATGTGTAACACGTAGCATCAAACCCCCCACCCCCCAGCTAGACAGGTGAAACATACAAACACACAATAAAAGTAAACAAACCACTGTTTCCCAGACTACAGGCAGGATGCTACCAGTGGGAGAGACCCGCCAAGTCTAATCTTGCAACAAAGACAAGAATGTCCCTTGTGGGATAACCCATAAATCTATGCATATTTAGGTTTCCAGGCATTACACAGATGTCTATTGGCAGGGCGTGCATGTTCTCAGACTACAAGGTTATAGAAGCCTGATGATTCATGGGGCGAGACAATATATGTGATGGGTCCCGAGAAGTGGGGAGTGGGCAGTGTGTACTGGTGTGGCTGGACCCGACTTGCACCTGGAGTAAGGAAAAGTGCCAAAGAGGAGGTGTGGATGGGGAACTATGGATATGTAATTATGAGCCTAGGTGTGCAGGTGTTGGCTGGAGCAGTTCTATGTGGACCGCTCCAGGGATGTAAGCAATAGTGTACACTGGGCAGACCTGACCCCTAATGAGCAGCCACGCCTGGTACGAGTCCCACAGCAGCAATATCTAGTTTACAAGGCAATGGGCAGAATAACCAGATGTGTCATTGCAAACCCACTAAATGACACCAAAGAACATATGGTTGAAACAACCACTGTAGGCATGTAAGCCGAACTAATTGATATCACAAGGTGTTTTTGCTGTACTCACCCCCACTCAGGGGTGTGAGTGTCCAGACCTACCCCAAATGCAGGGTATATACACAGCTGTCACTGTAGAAAAAATGGCCTGCTGTGGACCTTCCCGTCAGTCTTCCTGCACATCCCTTGACATGTCCCCTACTATCAGCCCATTCTGTGTGGCCGAATAACACCACTTACCTATCAACCCCTGTTTCATTCGTAATAATGTTCACAGTCACAAGTAGGTGATACCCTCCACACAACTATATTGGCAGAATCTGGAACTCCCAACCCAGGTGTATTACCACAGCTGTCCCAGACTACACATGTAAATAATACATGAAGGGAAACCTCAAGCACACTTGGATCACCACCTGCTCATCACCTTGTGAAGTCCACCACCCCCAACACTCCATACCCCTACACCAACTACTGACACTGACACCTCCTGTCCTGCCTTGCATACATATCCCAACACCCTGCAAATCTGCACTACTGCTCCCCCACCAATCAGTCAAATGGCCTACTATACAGTTAAAATGCCCCCCCCACCTACCCACCTACAACTTCACTATTCACATGTACTCTACAATACAGGTATGACATAACTAAACCTAACCTGAATACCTGAGTGTAACCTATCCAGAAATGCTGAACTGGAATCCCACTTAACCTTACACTGACCTTCGTGAACAGTCATACCTGACATGTACACCTGACTTAAATATGTATAATACTGACATGTACATGAAGTAGCACAGGGGTATGCGGCAGCAAGTGGGAGTACACCTGTTTGGGCGGTGGTAAGCAATGCCCACGCTGGTTAAGCAATGTGGAGGCCAACCCAGTGTAAGATGCCATAACAGGAGGTCAGCAAGTCTGAGCCTAGTGCACACCAGTGCATACACACCAACTCTTCCCCCCGCACTGCCTTAGGCATGCTGTAGCCCACAGCCCTCAGTGTGGCCAGTAACAACATAATCAGCACTCCCAGGTCCCCCCTGCACACTATAGTCCAAGTGAGTTACCATGAAGGCATGGCAGATATACAATCAGCTGCTATTATCACAAACATATCATCTGGCACAGTCAGTCAACAGTATAGGAAATGTATGTAAGTATGTACATTAATACCAGCAAACATGTGCACAGTGCTCAATCACAGTATTCCAAGCAGTCTATGAGTATCAATGAACAGTGCCTGTTCACGCATACTCTGAGAGCATTAGTCTTGTATAATACTGAAGAGAGCAATGGAAAACGAGGCATGCTGTGGAGGCATGTTCCATCCATGGAAGCAGGAAATTAGGCTGGTCTGGTGTGTGAGCAAACTGCTGCTTCTCAAAACCCTGGCAGTATGCTACCAGTGGAAGAAACAGTGTAGACCAGCAAAGTCTACTTGTGACACAACAACAGGTCTGTCCCTGCTGGGGTACACCAGACTTTGTGGGTCAAAATGATGTTTCCAAAAGTATCGGAGGGGGATGAAGGGAAGGCTTGAATGTATGTGGACTAAACGGATGAAGAGCCTGCAGAAGGTTGCATCGAGACAGTAATATGGAGGAGTACAGAGACTTGCAGAGAGGGAAATGCTTGGAGGTGTGGTATGGCAGGGCTAGCAACTGGAGAATCGATGGATGCTGTGTACGTTGAGCTCGGGGGCCGGGGAAAGGGCGCATGGGTATGACATTAAGGTAGAAATATGCAAATTATGCAGAACTGCAATAGTGTAGTGAGCAGAGCATCGATCTAATGCGCACGCATTATCGGTTCGAGCCCCACTGCAGCACATTCTATTTTCCATGTGAAAATGGTATAACAACATCGTTTTGCTGTCTAACCTACTAAATGACATTTTCACTTGAACAGGAGTACTGACTTACACATAGCCCACTCACTATTCAATGGACATAAGACGACGCACAGATATATATACACAGACAACCTTTAATGGTATATGTTACAATAATGTATGCCATTACCAACAGCACATAGATCTGGACTTATTTAATCAGTAAGGAATGCAAGGTTCACACAGAAAAGTAGATGCAGGCAGTGCGAATATATAACATACTATGCTGTCCAGGCCAGGCCCGTTAATTCGTACAACTGTGGACAAAGGATTTACCATCAAGATAGGTAACAATAAACAATAACAGATGTAGTTAAGCAGCCACCAGTTACACCCTGTAGGCAAGGCCTAGGGGGACATTTATTACCTGTGATAATGTCTATGTATCTGTCACATGTATGGACCCTGACCAACATTTGTCGTGGGAGTCCATGATATGACTGGGATGATAGCAGGAATGCTAGCAGTATATTATGATAGGCTAATACCGAATAACCCCTAACCGTATCACAGCAAAACAAAGCCAGCCATATATGTGGAGGACAGAGGCAGGAACATAGGGCCATACTCATAAAATTGCTGTTACACACCCTGCAAATTGTTGGTGTTACAGGAGTCATTGCAACATACCCTTATGCAGGAATAACACATCAGGAACACAACTGGAAGTAGCCATGGACTGATAGCATGCAACAGACAGATTGCTGGGGATATATCTAGGACAAGACCTGTGTGGTACACAGGCAAAAGCAAACAGACAATCCACTGGCCATCATGTCGATAGGCCCACTGTTGAGAGCTATGCAAACAGACTACATTCCATCCTAAACTACTATGTACAAGCAAACACTGCAAGACCAGCAATATACAAAGCACATAACAACACTACTCACTCTGTCTGTAGGTCTGGAACTTCTTAAGATTGTGTAGTTGTCCTGTGTCTGCAAGCCCCGCTGTAATAGGTACTGCAACCTGCCATCTGTAACATTGCTGCCCACATACAGGAAGGATGTCCTCCATACTGGAAAAGTAAAGGGACAATGCCCACATGAGTAAGCAATTTATAGTACTTGGTTGCCATGATGATGGTTAACAGAATTACTACACAGCAAGCTGCATGCAGTCAGCAACCATTGCACACGGATTGGTGCAGAGCCCATCACCTGATCATGTGCATCACCTACAAAAGCCATGCTGAAATCCATTCAAACCAACTCATTCACTCTACTGGAGAGGGAGAGAGAGAGAGAGAAAGAAGAAAAAAAAAACTTATAAAATGGAACTCATACAGTGGGAAACAAATAACTACAGGCCACAACCAGGAAGGCATCACACCTGTCCAAACAATAAAAGGTATGTAAAACATAACTGTATGTAATTTAATATCGTACGTGGTATAGATTAATAGGATATATGATGTAGAATGTTTGATATGTGCCATCTGTAGTTGTCCCTGTAATAATGTCCCACTGAACAACTGCTCTGGACAATACTGTCTGTCCCTGTAAGCAGTGGGACATACCCGCCAACTGTGCAGATCAGTAGTGAATGACAAAGATGTCAGCCATTATATCTGTGTATGTTATGTTAGTGTGGACAATAGCTGTTGATGGATGTACTGCCATCATGATAGACACATGGGTGACAGAGCACACTACTTGCAGGACAGTCATGTGAATGTGTAATGTAGCATGCACAAATGTCATAGGTGTGTAATAGGCATAACAGCAATCTCACACCATAGTTACCACCCTAATGTTAGGCTATGTTTACATGTGGCACATGTCTGTGTTGCAGCGAGGCAGAACAGTGCAGCTGTGAATGAAAGACGGTTACAGAATGCGGACCAGATGTCTGTATGCACTCCACATATCTGTGTGATACAGAATGTGACGTGTATGCGCACAGATACAGACACTCATATAGACATAGGTATATCAACAACGTACAACATATATCTACACATATATGTACATAGATGTATATTTATACACATATATATAGTGGCACTGACAATGGCATGCAGGTAAAATAGTCTGTAACAGGCCAGCAAAGATATGTGTCACGACAGGGAGCATGGCTACAAACACATAGCACAAAGCATGGCACATACACATAGCACAAAGCTTGGTACAATACAACATATGTCCCAATGGTAGGTAAGCAGCTGACATAACAATTGAAGTATGTGAATGGTTTGTTGTAGCTGATATGGAGGGGGGAGACATATATGTGTATTAAGAACTATGGTAACCCTGCTGTATGGGTGACTCAGACCAGTTTCCATCCTTATGTCTTCCAGGAAACATGTCGCATAGTCATCTTCCCGAGTACAAAGCCGCTGAAACAGTGATAATTATCGACCACCTGGTACAGCACTACATACTGCTTTTTGACCAGACAGCCCACAACCAGCAGGAGAGGACCGCCCCAAGGAATGAGCTAGTCCACAGGGTCAATGATGTCGGACTGCATAACCGCAGCTATGAGCAGGTCCAGCATCATTGCACTGACCTGCTTTGCTATGTAGGGGGGGCAACCCACCCATCCACCCCTCACCCGTGTAGAGGAGCTTCTCAGCAGCCTTGTGGCACCTGTCTGCCTGCAGCATCAACACCTGGCAGGGCACATTTTGGAGGTGGGTGCTAATGACACACCAGCTGAGAAGCTTGCAGGTAAGGACCCAGGGCACATCAGTACCCCACTCGTGTGTATGCATCTGCATCTGTACAGGTATATCATGCAATAGTGAGATGTCATATACATAGTCTGCTGCTGTGTAGTAGTAATAAACAGTTGTGTATAAGCTATAATATTGTGTAATTCTACTGTTGATGTAATGTAATGCTGCACTCACCTGTTATGAATGCCACAGCTGTGGCCACTGACATCAGCTTTCTTGCACTCCTATGTAGGTCCCTCCAGGATATCACCAAGGTAGCAGCCGTAGCCGGTGAGTATGGTTCATGTTCATGCATGATGATAAACTGGGCATGTAATAGCTATGGGATATCCCCCATGCACATGTTTAACACACCTACCCATACTGCATGCTATACACATTCACATTTTGTTGCTGAGAAATGCACTGCTTCACAGTAGAGACCATGATGGGGTATCGGAAGGGTACAACAGACACATGCAAGATAACTAACATCTTGTCAATGTGCAATGTGTCCACAGGGACGTGACGTGGCAGGACACATGGCCTACAGTAGGGACATGTGTGACTCAACACCATCATGGCTGCAGCTGCACACAATCAGGTTAAGTAAATGTTGCAGACATAACCGTGACCCCAAAGCACTCATGACAGCAGTGCGTGCACTCCAAGGAATGTGCACATGAGTAGACCTTGCAACCATGCAGAGGTCTGGGACATGTGTATGGCACCCCTCACAGCCATTTTAAGGTCTGCTGGTTGTCAGTGTAATAGTTATGTACTGGTCATACATGCATTGCTAATGTTGTGATTTGTAACGCAGACATCAGGCATCCATAATTGATAGCTGTTCACACATCATCCCAGGTATGTTGCTACAACACATAGGTGCTGTGAGCACTGGAGCTGACATAATGGACACAGTACTACAGATGCATCTATGGTGTCTACACCTGCGAGGTATGGTGCACAGTACAAAGCAAGGTGTGGAACAGGTCCACAGTAACACTTTATACATGGGTGCAGAGTTAACATGGGGAAGGGCCATCACATACCAACAAAGCGCATGCCTCACACACATGTATACTGCCGCCAGCATGATGTCACTATAGTTGCACTGCATGCTGTTGAGCTCCATATGTAATGCATGTTGACAGAAGGCTGATGGGAGGACTGTGTGTACAAATGTTGTGCAACTCCACGTGTAGGATTGTGGGGTGTGTGTCTCAGTTGTGTTCATAAGTGCAATCTAGTGGAGTGTGGACAATGCATGTCAGATGTGTGTGTGTGTGTGTGTGTGTGTGTGTGTGTGTGTGTGTGTGTGTGTGTGTGTGTGTGTGTGTGTGTGTGTGTGTCCATGTATGCACAGGCGATAATGGGATTGACCACATGGTGGTACTTCCCCTTGGGATTGTGCGGTACATGGAGTGAGACATGGGACACCGGGACAACCTGTCAGGTATGTGAACACAGGACAGCTGATAGCATAACAAGGTCTGTAGCATGGAGCATGCATTGGGAGGTGCAGTACATGCCAGGTATACACATCATATTGCCAGCAGCAGATCGGTAACTGGCTACCCACATATGCAGCACTACAAATGCAATGGGGAATTACCACAGCACATCAGTGAGTGTATCCAGGTAGTACTGTTGTCCGCATGATGGGTCGCTTGTGCAGCAGATGTGTCATGGACTGAGCAAGACTGTAGTATGAGGCTCTGGTGTGTGACATATGTAGTGAATGTAGCAGACCCAACCATAGAGGGGCCTCATATGCCATTACTGCCCATAAACAGGGTACTACAGGGTGACAGCAATGAGGCCATGTACAACCTACTCCACCCAGGTTAGGGAGGTGATGAAGTAACAGCACAGGTGTGGTAACCACACGTATAAACATGGAGAGGAATGATATGTTAATGGGCTGTAGTAATGCTTGTATATTAGCAAGTACCATGCAGGATGGGGAACATATGTAACTGACTGTGGGACTGTCTGTAAACTCAAGGAAAGTGAGGTAGGAAGGAGGCTGTCAGTGTGAGTGTGTGTGAGTGTGTGTACTGTTATGCACTGCTGTACAGGTCTTAATGTGCGTATTTGTTTCCCCCACAGGTGGCGAGGTGGGTCAGGGTCCCTCCTGCATGCAGACTGAGGTAGGTGTCCTTACAGACACCAATGATGATGAAGGTACAGGTGAGGCACAGGTGGGGTTGTCAGAGGCAGACACTGCACCAACATGTGTCATCACCCTCCTAGGCACCCCAAGCTGGCACACAGTTAAAGTGCCCCTACAAACCCCATCACATGTGGCCATAGCAGAGGGACAGTTGGTGCTTGGTGGCAATGACCAGGAAAGTGTGGTGTCCATGCCAACTGTGTCTGGTCACAGTCAGCATATCTGGATGTCTGGAAGGCCACCACATCGGCAGATGTACCGTGGTGCTTGTGGGAGGACCGCAGGTCATCATGCCCCAGGCAGAGGTGCCACAACTGGTACCACCAGGAGCATGTTTCAGGCCATAGCGGAGGCACAGGCACTTATGGAAATGCACTCCAGACAGGTTCTGATGCTGCAGAGGTCTGCTTTTGCAGATGTAAGTGGCAACCTTCATGAACTCGCTGGTGCCTTCCATGAATATACCGAGGTCATGTATAGATGGTGGTGTGAAATGGTTGACCTCCTCGACCGTGGTATGTCTGTGCTAGAAAGTGTGGTGGGAGTTGTGCGATGGCCATGTGGACATAGACCAGAGACACTAGCAGCTGGTGGTCAATGTGGACATTCCAGGATGTGCAGCCACTCCCGTAGTGGCAGTACCAGCCCCAGCACACCACAGGGTCTGCTGTCCACACCACACCACAGCAGGTCTTGTGCACATGGCCCTGGCCAATCCCAGGTGGGACATGGTTCCAGCGGACATATTTCATCATCGGGGAGAGTAGCACCTCAAGATCTGTACCTGCACTTGCCCATGGAACCCCTGGCAGCACAGTCAGCGTATCCATGGCTGGAGGATCTGAACTACACACCCTGCCAGGTATGGTCTTCAGCTGTCGAACATTACCCGTATATGGCAGCCACATGGCAAAACTGTGTACATGCATACCCACACACTATGCAACCACACCTAGGGCAACCCCATACTGACACACACCACATCACCATGCCCCAATCAAGGAACCACACCCCCCATCCACACACATGGTGACACATGTTTGGAAAACCCTCTGCCTCTGGCACACCTACAACACACCCTGTGCATATGATGATACCTGAGCCACATCCCTGTCATCCATGACATTGATGCAGGGACAGGCTAATATGGTTCTGATGCACACGGTGACTGTAATAGAGTTCCCCAATGTACTGCAGTGTAGAATGTAGTCAGGGGTAATGTGTACTGCATACATGTCAGGTAGTGTAGCCATGCAGCTAAGATGCCATTCACACACCCTGTGCATATGAGGATACCTGCGCCACATTCCTGCCATCCATAACATCAATGCAGGGACAGGCTAACATGGTTCTAATGCACACAGTAACTGTGATAGAGTGCCACAATGTATTGCAGTGTATAATGTAGTCAGGGGTAATGTGTACTGCATACATGTCAAGTAGTGTAGCCATGTAGCTAGGATGACATTCACACACCCTGTGCATATGATGATACATGTGCCACATCCATGCCATCCATAACATTGATGCAGGGATAAGCTAACATGGTTCTGATGCCGACTGTGACTGTGATAGAGTGCCATAATGTACTGCAGTGTAGAATGTAGTCAGGGGAAATGTGTACTGCATACATGTTAGGTAGTGCAGCCATGCAGTTATGATGCATCTCAGCTGTTGGTAACACCAATTGATATCTCCATACTGTCATCCATTTGTGCTGTAGGCATACATATGCCAGCAGGATGATGGTCCACATTCATATTCGACAGGGGTATGTCAGTGTGGTGACACCATGGCCGTGACATATGTGGTTTACAGTTGCACACATGCCACTGGCATGTCTAACAGTTATTGGCTGTGCAAACATGACCAGTGTCTGGCTGGTACAGGTATAATCTGCACCCTTATTTCAACCCATCCACATACACACACATGCTTACTTGCTGACACTGTGTCTAGACCCAACCCGGGTATGTAGTGCTACTGAACTGTTTGGCTGTCACTGCACACACGGCACCATCTGTAGGGTGAGGTGTGTACCAGGTCACTTGCTACATGCAGACCATCTACAGACACATACAATATGATAATGGAGGATGTAATATTTGTATATGGTGAATACATAGTGTGTCATACCATCATATACACATTGACTGACACATAACAGGTAGACACACATCTTAGAGACCTGGTTGTATAGTTGCTAACTAACTAGTCCATGTGTCCAATGTGTTACAGGTAGGCTGCACAGAGCACATGTGTAACTGGGCTGTATCCTGTTATCTGTTACCTGTATGGGTGATGGTGACATTGGCCACCTGAGAGTGGTACATGGGACATATACCAGGGGTACCATGGTGTAAAGACAGTGTACACAGCACCCACATCCCCCACTGGATATTGTACATACTAGAACCCATCTTGATACTCTGACATATCCACTATCACACATTGGCCACGATGCAAAAACAACCCATTACATATCACAACAGTGGTACCACAGGGATATGCATGTGATGCACATGCCACAGGCATAGTAGGGTGTCGCATTGCATTTCCACACCTATGGGCAACAACAACAATATCCGTACTACTATGTGGCAATGTGTATCATAATAGGAGTATGTGGACTCGGACTGGTGTACCCTACAGATATGCACACATGCACACATACACACATGTGGCAGACCTCAATGGGGTTCCCATGCCTACTGACCCATTGGTGCACCACTGTTGTGCTGGTACTGCTAGGCACATGTAGCTGTTAGGGAGCGGAGTGTAACAGGCTACATGTTACGTTAATGGGGTTGAGAGGCACCACATACTATACGAGTTGTATAAATAGGCATCCCCCCCAGCCAAACACGTCCACCCTGCAATATACTACCAAGTGTTGGAGATCCCATAACCAGAGCCAGTGGCAACATGGGCATACAATGTTACCTGTACTAAATCCCACCTGTATGATGTCAGACTGTTATTGGTAACATAGCATACAGTCTGGCTCCCATGGGGAATGTACTATGTGGAAGCCATCAACATTACCAGGCTTCAGATACACAGATACAGATATGCAGATACAGGTATACATATTTATAAATATGTGTGTGTATATATATATATATATATATATATATATATATACACACATATACATGTGACTACACATACACACACAGTTATATGTACAGTACAATATATAAGTGGTAGGTGCACACAATATCGAACAGCTGCTATGCATACAGTTGACAACCTGAATGACACTGTATGTGCCACCCATACAAATGACAATCGTTGCCTGTAACATACACCCACAGAGAGGTCATAGGTGAAACAACACCCACAGGTTTGCAGACATGGAAACCTTTCATCGTGTACTATTATAGTTCTACATGCCATGCCATATAGCTGTTCAGACACTGACAACTATATCAATGGAGTGATGTTACAGTGAACCAGTTACACTCATACAGTAGGCTGGAAAGGAAATGTTCATAGCTGTTGCTGTCCAGGCCAAGCCATTCACATTGTACAATAAGAAAGACACACTGGGCCACAGGATACCTAACAATCAACAGTATGTACTCCAGGTGTGTAGTTTAGCAACCTCTATCTACACACTGTACAAACATAGTAGGTGGTATAGACGTCTTATGACCACATGGGTTGTAACTGCTACATAATATGGCATAACTGACATCATCACGAGCACCCCAATGCAGAGAACTGTTTGTATGTCAGGGGGCAGTAGTCCTGCAGTACCCAGATCCATGTCAGTAATGTGCATATAGGTGAAGTATATGGTACTGTACATCCAGATACCTTAAGGCAGCTCAGCCCTGATACCCCCATATTTTGTAGCAGCCTAGGTATTTTCTGGTGCTTCCCCACCCCCCAGACTCAATAATACAGGGCCATATACCACTGTTACATACACTGGGCTCTGCAGTGCATGAGAGCACACATGTATTGTGTAGGTGGTGCCCACACATATATGGTCCCAGCCCCACCATATGTGTGGGTGTTACAATGGTGGTTACAATGGCAGTGGACTGATGGCAGACATGGCAGTGTGTTATACTCCACTATGGATCAACCACCAACATCATGACATATGTTCACAGCTTGGTATGTAAGTGATGGACAGAGGCTGGAATACAGGCACATATGTGGACAACTGTTGCCATACACTACACAAGGTGCAGGTGTTACAGGATAGTTTGTAACATACCCTTAGTCAGGGAATTGCTGGTATGGACTGCCATGGATGTAGCCATGTACTGGTAACATGCAACACACAGACTGCCAGTGTATTATCTGACGCAAGATCTGTGTGGTGGACAGACAAGACATGATAGGCACAGCCCTGGCCAGCATGAGGGTACGCCCACAGTTGTGTGCTATGCAGATGGACTGCATTCCATGGCAAACTAGTATGTACACCCACTCCCTGTAACACCAGTACTGTACAAAGCATAATACAACTCCACCTGCAGTCTGTCTGTACTTCCTGATCTTCCTAAAAACATGTGCCTGCCCTGAGTGTGCCGGTTATCCTGTATGGTGTATTGCTACATGCTATCTGTAGCACTGCTGCCCACACACAGGTCAGAGGCCCATCACACAGGAGATGCAATGGGACTGTGCACACATGATGCGGGAATCTATAGTGGGTGGTTGCCATGACAGTGTTAATTGGGTGTAGTACACATGTGTAATAATATATCTGGCTATCTGGATATGTATATGTACATATATTCCCATCTTAGTTCCTGGACATGAAGTGTAGGCCAACCCCAGCCCGTATGTTCCTAATGTCATAGTTGCAGGGGATGTCGGGTATCTATAGTAGGTATACTAGTAGACTATTGCTACTGTCATTGGGATTGTCTTCACAGACATGATGTGTGTGGCAGATCACATCTGCTCATAACATGTGTGCCATTGCTTACTGAACGACATCCAAAGGACATCAGTGTACATTACCATTGCTAGCAAGTAATGCCACTGTGAACTGCAGCAGCGATATTGGCCAATTAATGTGGGGGTCTGACACAGTCTGTGCAGTCCAGAGGTATACAAATAAGCCCTTAGTGCTACACATGTACCAGGCCATGTAGATGGGTATAACACATAATAACTAGTATATAATGTCCACCATAGGTCATGCATTCACACACCCCTGCCTGGCCTGTAACGGTATCACCGCTGGTACAGGGGTGCCATGGCCACATACTACACAACAGGTATTGACATGCATCTACACTGCATCCCACTGTGCTGTCTGACATACATAACTGTAAGGGGAGGTCCGGCAATGGGACATCTGGCTAGTATCTGCACATGACATCCCACTGGGTAGGTACGTTCAGCTGATAGGCATGTCACAATGCACTGTGCAGGCTGCAGGCAGACTGGCTCAACACTGGCCTACACCTCCCAAGGGGGAATGCACATGTACCTGCATGTAAAGCAGGCTCCACAGGCATGTCACAGCACAGGGTAAGATACACCTGTGTGACAGTTCATATCCACAACCAGTGTAAACACAGCCACATATAGTTAGCTGGCATGGTATTACAGTATATGGACCATGTGTTCGACACCAACCTCATATGTGCCAATCACAGACTGACCCTACATATACTGCCCTGCTACACAGTTTGGTCTGGTGGCTGTCTGTGGTATGGGAAATGTGTGTTTATGGCTCTACAAACATGTACGCCACTACAGTACCATACAGTGGGGCAGCATCTAACATCTGATAGTAGGGGAACTAGAACAATGTCATCTACCACAGTCTGCACACAGGCTAAGGTACATATCAACACTACACACACTGTCGACATTCACTATAGGTACACAGATCTCAATATTGTACGAACATCCACAGAATGTGCAGGTAATGTAATGTAATGTAACCCCTACTGTAAATAACATGTGTAGCAGTCAGATATATCAGTGACTTGCTTTCAGATATGATGCCACAAATTATGGGTACAGCACATATGCACCACTTCATGCACGACATATGTACAAAGGTTGACAGAGGTGTGGCTGGGAGCACATACACAGGGCCAATATTGACATGCTGCTGTGATAACTACATACATTTGCTGTTGTTACAGGGTTCTTGCAACATATGTCCTTTGAGGGATATGACGTCTGTGACTACCACAGCTTTATCCATCTACTGACTGCAATCCTCACACTACCTTCAGCAGTCGACAGCTAGATGCTCCATAGTTGACACATGCAACCACAGACAAAGCACTGCCCAGGCTGCAGATGACCCTGCAGATGGAGATTCCCCATCAACATAGAATTGACATGGCAGGTATTGAGACATGTACAACAGCCATATCCACACAAACACTGTGAATACAGCATTACTCCAAATGCAGTATAGAGGTACTTACAGTCTGTAGTCAGGTCAGGCACATCCACCTCCTGTTTCTTGCACTGTTTCCACAGTGTATGTTGTTAGAGGTGCACCGCAATCCATCTGAGATTCTGTTTGGCACACAACAGATCTAGTTCCTGCTCACAGTGGGTAAAAAGGGCAAACACCACCATGATGTTCCTAGGTATTGGAGTGTGTTTCCATACAATTGGCTATGGGGATGTTACCACAGCTGTTTCACATGCAATCAGCTAGAGGAGGGCTGTGATTCATGCAGAGGCCATCAGCTGATCATGAGCATTACTTACATTATACATGCTGCTGCCTAAGCAAAGCAGGTGTAGGTCTTCATGTCTACCTGAGAGGGGTGGGGGAAGCAGACAGAGGCTAATATGTCTCAGGGAGGGGGAGGGTAAAACTGAAGCATGGTTGTCTCACACACCTAGCAGCACAGGATATCAAACCTCTGACAACTATGTAGTGCTAGCACAGTTCACTGCAATTATTGGATGTGCCACATGGGTTACCTGTTGTGGAGCACTCAGAACATATATGTGATGGTGAGTGACATCTGCAACAGGGATTCAATAGCTGTATGGTAGGTGACATACATGTGCCTGTCGGCATGAACAGGTGCCAGTGTCAACAAAGCCACACTCTTACAAGGACACACACACACATTGACACACATGGCAGGGCCAGGTGTACAACTCATCGGTTGTGGGATTTCCACATCACATCACTATGCAGGTATCTCATGCACCACACAGGTCATACGGGGGCTGTATGGGCGAAGGGTATTGGAAGGTGTCTGACATCAGACTGCATGCTGCAGCATGCCCATGGTGGTTGTAGGAAGTGTGGATGTGAACATCTGCAGCATGCAACACACACACAAACACACAGGGTGCCATTACTGACATGCATGGGTTCATGTCTGCACAGGTGTGTGGTGTTCGATTACGCCAGATGGCTGTCCAAGGCTAGGCTATGGGTGTACCTTGGCATCAGGCCACATGACGATGGTTTGCATTGTGGCTCAGGGATGTAGTGTCTGCATTTGCCCACACAGGCGGGTATTGTATCCCCATCTGGTCATCTGGGTGACTACTGTGTGTGGGCAATGCTGTGCATCACTTGCAATGTCTGTGTTCCTTTGTCCATGACATGGACGGCGTTTGGGATGTGCACACCTCCCACATGCATGTACCGTAACATGTGGAACTGTACCTGGGGTGTCTGGCCCATGTTGTGAACACAGATCATTATCAGATGTGCCAGTCCTGGCCACCTGTGGTGGATGCTGGTAATGGCCAGCAGCTTTACCCTGCACCTACATGGTGTACATGCTATCAGCATTCCTTGGTGTCAGTGGCATCTGTCCATATGGACATGTTGTCAGGTGTGGTATGTCCATTGTGGGTCACATGTGATGGCACCACAGGTGGTGCAGTTGTCCACTGGGGAACATGGGGAGGTGCACCAGCTGCACATATGTGCATATTGGACAGATGGACTGGGTGTCATGCCCTCTGTTGCCCACCACTGTCACTCCATAGTTACTATCAGTGGCCAATATGCAGTGTACTATGCACATATTGGCTGTTACACAGGCATGTGTGTGTGTGTGTGTGTGTGTGTGTGTGTGTATGACACACGGGGTGAGAGTGTGCTCTGGGTAATACTGGGGTTGATAACTGTGATGGCCTGGCCTTGATGTCACATGTCTGGGTATGGCTCTGCACCCCAGCCTCTCAGCCATATCATGTGTTATCCCTTTACAGTGGACATTGCAATATACAGTATGGCCACCATATAAGAAATATGCAAAATCCACTCCACATTGGCCACACAGACACAATCACGTCTACATAGGATACGGGTTACAAACAAACACTCACACACCTGTCATGTTTGGGAGTAAAGCCCCTAGCTAACAAGTGTATTAAACTACAGCACTACACAGTTATAGTATGCTCCATGGATATTACTGGAGTCGTCCTTGCCCAAAAGTGTATTTCACACTGACTGACATCAGCAGGATTGCCAAAGTAGGGCTTTGAAATGACTGCGAGAGACTAGCCTAAAATTCATTGCTCCCTACAGAGACAGTGACACACACAATACATCTGGAACTGCCATGGGCAGGGATGGAACCCAACCATGCTTCTAATTCACAAGACAGCAGTATACAGTTACAGGACATGCTATGGTGATTACTGGTCTACAACCTTCCCAGAGGTGCATTTCTAGGTGCGTGACATCGGCAGCCTTGCCAAAGTTGGGTATGTGAAATGTAAGGGGTCTGAGTACCCTAAAAGCATTGCTCTCTACACAGTCAGACATGCACACATACACAGTTGGCAGGTCAGGGGCTAGAACTCCCAACTAACTCCTTAATCACACTATGGCCATATGATGCTATGGGACGTCCTATGGTGATTACTGGGCTACGACTATCCCAGAGGTGTATTTCAAGTTTTGTGACATCAGCAGCCTTGCCAAAGGAGGGTATTCGACATGTAAGGGGTGTGAGTAGCCTAATAGCATTTCTCTCTACACAGTCAGTGACAGACAGACAGGCACGCATTCACACAGACTCACACATGCACAGTTGCCACGTCTGGGGTTTGACCTCCTACCTAACTACATTATCACACTACAGCAGTACGCAGTTCCAGCATGCGCTATGGAGATTACTAGGCTACAGCTTTCCCAGGGGAGTATTTCTAGGTGGGTGACATTAGCAGCCTTGCCAAAGTTGAGTATGTGAAATGTAAGGGGTGTGAGTACCCTAAAAGCATTACTCTCTACACAGTCAGTGAGAGACAGACACACACACTCACACACACAGCTGCCATGTCTGGGGTTAATACTCCTACCTAGCTAGTCTATCACATTACAGCAGTACACAGTTATGGGATACGCCACAGCGATTACTGGCCTACATCTCTCCCAAAGGAGTATTTCACATTGGATAACCTCAACAGGCTTGTCAGAGTATCGCTATGGGGTGGCCAGTGTGTGCATAGCCCATACACAATTCATGTAGGGGGTGACACACCACAGGCAGCCACACACTGGGTCATATGTCCCAGGTGCGTGTATAGGGAAACTAGCTGACTATGTCCTTGTACAGCCATGTTGTGCAGCTGGCACATGGACCACATAGTCTGTGGTGCTGACAGGTACTGGTTGCTAGTAACTGCAGTGTGTGACATCTGTACCTGATGTGTTTGGGGCCCTTTGGCTGTGTGCTCAGAAGGACAGGTGTGGATGGCTCTTTGTCATTGTCACCCTCTTCCACACATCTATAGCCATCTACCTTTGGAGTATTATGGTGTGTTGTCCATACATATATGTCTGTATTGCTATCCACTGTGTGTGCAAGGCATGAGTGGTGCATACCGACATGTGTCTGCAGTAACAATTGCAACCACTGCATATGTCTGGTCCACTGGTGTTTGCATACATGGCCTTCATGTGTTTGTGTGTGAGCATGCCCAGTATGACCTTTCAGTACGTTGATGACTGACATTGCCTTCCATTTCTCTAAGTATGTGAATATGCCCAGTAAGGCCATCTGTTATGCATGTGTGAAGCATGTCCGGTGGTTTGCACTGCACAGCTGACCTTTGTGTTGTACACCAACAGGTAGCATGCTGTGTCTGCAGGGTATCCACCGATCATTTGGCATTGACTGTTGCAAAATGTCTGCATAGTGGGGGGTACACCTGACTATTTCTATATTTCTATATTTCTACACAGGATTGGGGGGAGCACATGAGTGTTACTATATTTCTATGTGGGGTAGGGGGCACACCTGACAGTTGTACACATTTGCTAGGACTGTACTGGTGTGTCCTATAGTCCATTTCAGTCAGTAGTCTTACCTATCGTGCTGGCTACACCATACATTCCTGTCCTTATCTTTTGATTGCATACACATTAGTTTCTGACTTCCTAGCCATCACAACTGACATCCCACTACCTGGCCTGCTCTAGTCTGTCCATGTAGGCCTGGGTGTGGGGGGGTCACCCATACTCCTCATTCAGAGGCCATAGTACGGCATTTGTTTATGTTTGTCTACACCTCTCCTGCTGGCTGTGACTGTTGTTGGGTATGTGACCCCCCCCCCTCCTGACTGGCATGCGTGATTCTCTTATCTTGTGGGTGTCCCAGTATTGAGGCTGGTGCTGCAGGGCTGCCTATGTTGGATGCACATAGTACACTGCCTACGCATGGTTAGGCACAGGTAGTGTAATGTTTGGTATCCCTTTTACTGTATGTGAGAGTCAGAGAGAGGTGCTATTCCCTGGGTCCCTCCTATGTCAGTGTATGTGCTATGCATTGCCTCTTTGCCAGGGCCAGGGCATACTGGGCATGCCTCCTTCTGCCTACTGGGGCAGGCACAGGTTGTTCCTCCTCTGAGTCACTCTGTGCCTGTGCGGGCCTTGGCATTGGTGGGGAGCTATGTGGCCCCTGCCCCTTGCTGCTCCTGCTGCAGCATTTTACACAGGATCATATTGTGTAGTATGGCACATAAAAGGATGATTTGGGTACATGTAGTTGGTGAGTACTGCAAGGCACCACCGGACGTGTCCAGGCAAGAAAAAACATGACTTGAGCATCCCAAACACACGCTCTATTATGATTCTTGTTTGTGAGTGTGCCTCATTATGGAGTTCTTGTTCGGGTGTGTGTGCATTTCTGATGGGTGTCATCAGCCATGACTCCAGTGTATATCCAGCATCCCCCCACTAGGTAACCGTGTGGGATGTCCCCATTGACAAATTTCCGGTACAGCTGCGTCAGATGCAAGATGTGGGAATCGTGATAACTTCTAGGGCAGCCAGCACACATGTTCAGTATTATGCCCTGGGCATCACACATGACCTGGCAGTTGATGGAGGGGAAGCCCTTGCTGTTGATGTAGACCTTACCCTGCTCACTGGGTGCTGTTCTGATGCATATGTGCATGCAGTCTATTGCACCCACTACCTCAGGGTATTCTGCTATTTGCTGGAAGAGACGCATAATGCTGGCCAACACCTTACGGTTGAGGGGGGAAATATACGTGCTCACCGACATGTGCTGCCATGGCATCCAGGAACTGGTGGAGTACCCTGGATGCTGATGCCTGTGAGATCCCCATCATATCCCCAGTTGGCCTTTGGAAGGTACCTGTAGCTTGTATTCTTAGGCCTACACATACCTTTGTTTCCACGGGGATGGGTTCCCCTCTGTTAGTTCTGTGTGTCAGGTGTGGCCGGCACAGCTCAACAATCTGCTGTAGGAGGTCCCGGTCCACCCTATAATGCTCCACTATCTCCAGCTCATGCAGCCCTTGGTAGGTTATCTTGGGTCTGTGCAATCTTCTCTATCTCCTCACTGTGGATTGGTCGGCAGCATTCCCATCCTCACCACCCTCAGCTTCTTCCACAAGTTGTATAATAGCTATTGCAGCCCCTAATATTTTGCTGTTGTGAGTGTTAAAAGTTTGCCGCTTGTTTACACTGGTGGTGTAGGGTGTGGGAAAAAATGGAGGGGCAGGTGTTTGCATAGTTTATAGTGGTGTTCTGGACTGGTCTGCTGCCTGGGCAATCGGCTGGTTCCGATACGTTTCACCTGACAGCAGACCTAGTACCCCTTGATTAACTTCCTACTGCTGCTTTCCATTCCCTTTGCCCTTCTTATTCATCCTGGGGGCACGCCGTGCAATCAGTGTACTGCAATGTGCACACTGCTGCTATTTCCTGGCTTCACTTCCTTTATCTTTCTGTATATCCCATTGCGCAGTGTGCACACCCGCTTACACTTTGTCATACATGCTGGACAGGTTTAGACACATCTCCTGGCTTTGCTGTGCTGAGCTGGATGCAACCCCGAGCCACAGGGCTCCAATCCACTGACAGTATGCCTGACACTCCCACACATAATGTCACCTACCTCCTAGTCTTGCACTCAGCTATTCATACTCATACACTGTTGGGACCTGTCTTACATGCTGGGGAAACCAGGATTTACTATCCTTCCCCTGATTTGCATAGAATTGCCTGCTAATGCATAGTTACATGTGTCACACTGTGCCTCCCCCCTTAGCAACCACTACTCACTGGCCAGGTTGTCTTTTGCCTGCCATTGACTTGCATGGCGGAATACTGATTTTAGTTAGACTGTTTTTTAGGTTTACTTTCTTATTTCCCTACTGGTCCCATTTGCGCGCCGCTGCCCTATGCTTCAATGGCCGTGATCGGCAGACATATCATAAAAGTTCTATTTTGTACATTTGGCATTGTTTACAATGTCAATGGCCTTCTACCTTGGCATGCTTCCTCAATGATATACAGCCTTTATTTGGAGCTGTCATAGCTCTGTTTTGGAGTTTGCAGTACCATACTCGGTTACTAACCGAGTACATTTCTGCATATTACGCTAGTCCTGCATGCCCTGATTCCTGCTTCCTGGATGGTAGATTTACCTCATTTTCATGGTTTTCACCTGCAAATAGGGTGATTTGCATATGGGGGCTGGGGACATGCAGCACTAGTGCTACAGCGCTCGCACATATCAGACATGCACGTGGATCGCTCAGCCGCCATATTGGCAAAATTTCATCTTACACTAATCGTGCATGCTGTGCAAGCTTTTGAGAATCTGGGGGTATGTTTACATTGTTAATAAGAAGAAGTTATGGAATATGTGTTTTTATAATGTGAAAAAGTTATGAGAAAAACTATGTAAAGAATATTTTTTGAAGATATAAAAGAAATGGATAAACATGGGTATGATTAAATATGGATATTATAAGAACAGATGTAGAAAATATGTAAAAAGAATAGACAAAAAGTTATTTTGTGTTATATCAGTTATATGGAATGAAAGAACAAATAAAATTATGTTTAATGGAAAATGGAGTGTGGGTCTAATATGGATGAAAGTTTAATATGATTGTAAAGGAAATTATGAATATGTGTAAACAAGGGGCTATTAGATATGGTCGACATTTCACAATGTCGAAATTCATATCACTGAGACCATATGATCGACATTTAAAATGTCAACCACACAAGTAGAACATAAAAAACAAAAACAAACTTACCTTAATGCTGCTAGCAGGGGGGCTCTGCCCCCCCACACCCCCTGGAACTTAAATATACCAACTTCGAGATTGCACTACAGTGCAGAAGTGGAAATCTTTCCAGTCTGCACTGTAGGGAGATGCCGGTTCCCCATGGTCGACATTTCAAATGTCGATTATATGGTATCGGCCTTATGAATGTCGACATTGTGAAATGCTGACCATTCGAAGGGGACCCGTAAACAGGTTTGTGTATCTATTTATCTGTGCATTTGTAAACATTTGTAAATATGTAAATATATTGTAAAATAATTGTTATTTTTATATATAATTAAAGGACCCCTACTGTTTTCATTAAGTGCTGTGAGATCTTTTACATCCACCTAAGCTATCACTAACTCAAGCAGACGGCACCTTGGTTTAACATTTCATCTGAAGGATGATACATTCAAGAGTGTAGCACTCCCCTTGTACTCCCCCTGTCGGGGGAAAGAACCCACAGCCTTCTGCAAAAAACATAAGTATGCTACCTGTTGATCACTCACACACTGACCGACACTAACTATTTGACAGAGCCTATCAATAAGCCATTGAATAATCCAGTGTGCTAAGTTTGTAGAAAGACCCATTTTATGTAACTTTTAAAATGTTATAAGGATTCAGTAAATAAATAGACAGACACAGATTTTTATAAATGTTGAATAAGATGGTATTTTAGGTTAATTTGGATCCTTGTTATCACTTGATTTTAAGGGAAGGATAGGAGATTGTTTTTTATTATAAATGGACTTCTCTGTATTTACAGCAGAAATACTACTGCTCCCACTTCAATTGCTATTTAATTAAGCGTTATTAAATTTATCCACCATTAAGTCTGATGGATCGCTCATCGGTGCTTACTAATAAAGGAACTGCAAATTCAACATATCCTGGAATGGATTTTTTACTTGATTTACTAAGTTTAAGAGATTTTTTCAAGTAGACAGCTTCTTTTTTTTATTATTTTTAAGTTTAAGTTTAATAACAGTTTATACCAGTGCTAGGTTCATATTGTTTTAAGTCTGGGAAGTATTTTTTGTATAGTTATTCCTCTGAGAACACCTGGTAGAAAGTTTCTTACAGTGTTTGATTTTATTTAACTTTCCTTCCAAAAGCCTGTGATCTACTCTCTCAAATGTCAAACTAAAATTAATATAAATTGCACCCACCATGCTATTGTTTTCAATAGCTGTTATATTGTTGCTATGAAAGAAGATTCAAGTTGTTACAGAAGTGTTCTTTAATATAGGCATGTTGATATGTGTTAGTAAATCCTTTCATACATAAATCATCTATTAGCATAATTAATGCTTGGGTTTCCATTGTTTTCCCTGAACTGGAGAGTAGACTAATTGGTCTATAGATGTTTGGGTCATCATGATCCCCCTTTCCCCTTAAAGACTGGTTTGATAATATCTGTGATTTATTATTTGCATTTTTTCCAGGAAAGTCTGACTGGACATAGCCCCTTTTCAACAGAGTCACAAGGAGAAAAGATAATTTCAAAACAAAACACTATAATCTTTCGGTTGGCCGTAAAAACCTAAATGCCTTCAAATATTTATTTTTCCCTTTCTCTTCATGATGCCTTGTTATATTCAGGTTTTATCAGTAAAGTAGTAATTTCAAAATCATATTTGGCAGTGATCACATATACATTACCCATGACATTGTTTTGACATTGTTTTGCTGTAGGCAGATATTACCATAAAGCTTAGCAAAATTGTTAAAGAAGATATTGACAATATTGCTGTTGTTTTTTCATTTATTGCCATTCTCCACTTTCAAGATAATATTAGATTGGAGCTTGCATCCCTTCTGAATGCATTTTAAAAAGTCTATTATCCTTCATGTTAAGTATCAGCCTCTCTTCATAGAAATGTTGGTCCCTTTTTACACTTTGCATTAGGCCAGATTTACGAAGGCTTGCACGGTGTCTAAGAGTAAAGTAAGACTCCAGAAACCAATATGTCTGCCGAGCGATCCAGGAATTGCAATCCAGAAAACATTAACCTATCCGAGTAGGAGTAGTGTTATTTGTAGAAATGTACTCGGTTGGTAACTGAGTACCATTATGCAAATAGCAAAACGGAGCAATGACAGCTCCAAATAAAAGATACATCCAGTTGAGGAAGCATGTCAATGGCAAAATATAAGGCCATTGTCATTTATATGTGTTGCAAAAAATGAATACATTTTTTTCCCCGATCCCCGATGTTTAAGCATAGTGCAGTGTCACGCAAACTTGTGGCACTCTAAAAAAATAAATAAAAGCCAAAAATAGGCATTTTATTACAAATATACATCTGCCATGCAAGTGAATGGCAGGCTGAAGACAACATGGCTACTGAGTAGTGGTTGTTAAGGGGGGAAGCTCAGTGCAAAAGATGTAACCAAGCATTAGCAGGTAATTCTATGCAAATGAGTATAAGGACAGTGAATCCCAATCTTCCCTGCTATGTGAACCATGTCCCTAGAGTGTAAGAGTAGGATTAGGGGAGTATCAGAGTAGTAGACAGGTGACATCATGAGGGGGGTATGTATCAAAGACTGTAAGCTTATTGGAGCAGAGTGGCATGTGTTTGCTGTGAGTTACTCAGGACTGGAAGAGGCGTGTCTACAGTTGTCTGAACTGAAACCCAGAAACCGAAGGCATACGCTGTGGCTACCACCAAAGTTTCTTGCAAAGTTGATTATACTGTGTGTGCACATGAGCGCGCCTGTAAACCTGTGTAAGCCTGTGTGCACCCATGAAAGCCTGTGTAAGACTGTCTAAGCCTGTGTGCATGGATGTGCACCCGCCTAAGCCTGTGAAAGCCTGTGTAAGGCTGTGTGCATGCGTGTGCATGTGTGTACGCTTGTGTGAGCGAGTTTGCGCTTGTTTGAGTGGTGCTGCCCCCTGTGGAAACAGAAAAGGAAAAGGAAGGAAAAGTAGTAGTAGAAAGTTAACCAAGGAGAACTAGCAGAGCTGTCCGGTGAAATCAATCAGAATCAGCCAATTACACAGGCAGTACACTAGCCCAGCCCAGCCCAGCACTTAAAACTCTGCAAACAACATTCCCCCATGTTCTACTCAGAAACACTGCAACACTACAGTATACAAAGAGAAGTGAAAACTTAAAAAGCTTAACTGAGGCAAAAAAATGTTAGGGGCTGCCATTGCTATTATAAGGCAACATGTGCAAGATCCTGAGGGTGGTGCCATTGTGAATGTTGCTGAGCAACCCACAGTGAGGAGACGGAGAAGAGTGTACAGACCCAGGGCAACCTACCAGGGGCTAGATGAGCTGGAAATAGTGGAGCGCTATAGAGTGGACAGTGAGCTCCTGCCGCAAATTGTTGAGCTGTGCAGGCCACACCTCACACACAGAACCAACAGAGGGGAACCCATCCCAATGGAAAC
Organism: Protopterus annectens; assembly: GCF_019279795.1. Classification (NCBI taxonomy): domain Eukaryota; kingdom Metazoa; phylum Chordata; order Ceratodontiformes; family Protopteridae; genus Protopterus; species Protopterus annectens. The sequence goes on along the minus strand of NC_056730.1, from coordinate 608,929,615 downwards.
CAAGGTATGTGTTGGCCTAAGAATACTAGCAACAGGTACCTTCCAGAGACCAAGTGGTGATATGATGGGGATTTCACAGGCATCAGCATCCAGGGTACTGCACCAATTCCTGAATGCCATGTCAGCACATGTCAGTGATCATGTATATTTCCCCAATTCCCGTGAGGTATTGGCCAGCAATATGTGTCTCTTCCAGCAAATAGCTGAATACCCTGAGGTAGTGGGTGCAATTGATTGCATGTACATACACATCAAAGCACCAGCCGCTGAGCGGGGTAGGGCCTACATCAACCACAAGGGCTTCCACTCCATCAACTGCCAGGTCATGTGCGATGCCCAGGGCATAATACTGAATGTGTGTGCTGGCTGCCCTTGAAGCTACTACGACTCCCATATCTGGCATCTGATGCAGCTGTACCAGACATTTGCCAATGGGGACATCCCTGACGGTCACCTAGTGGGGGATGCTGGATACGCACTGGAGCCATGGCTGATGACACCCATCAGAAATGCACACACACCTGAACATGAACTCCATAATGAGGCACACGCACAAACACGAAATGTAATCGAGTGTGTGTTTGGGATGCTCAAGTCATGGTTCAGGTGCCTGGACACATCTGGTGGAGCCCTGCAGTACTCACCAACTACATGTACCCAAATTGTCATGGTATGTGCCATCCTACACAATATGATCCTGCGAAAACAGCTGCAGCAGGAACAGCATGGGGCAGGGCCAAACAGCCCCCCACCATTGCCAAGGCCTGCACAGGCACAGCGTGACTCGGAGGAGGAACAACCTGAGCCTGTCCCAGTAGGCAGAAGGAGGCGTGCCCAGTATGCCTTGGACTTGGCAAACAGGCAATGAATAGCACATACACTGGCTCATTAGGAACCCTGGAAATGATACTTCTCTCTGACTCGCACATAAAATAAAAGGGATGCCTAACTTGACACTACCTGTTTTCAAACATGTATAGGGAGTGTAGTATGCACATCCAGCATAGGCAGCCCTGCAGCACCACCGGAGGCATGATTGACATGTTTTAAGCAATATAAAGCAGTGCTAAGCAGCATTTACCAATATTTAAAATATGTAAACAAAATTACCTGTGCCATCTAGTGCAATGTTGGGCAACGTTGAGCAATGTTGGGCAAGGTCGGGCAAGGTCGGGCAAAGTTGAGCAAAGACAAGTAAACATGCTCATTTTAGCTTTACTGTCCCTTAAGCAGTCTGGTCTGCCTAGCATGAAAATAAAAAGTAGTGACAGGCTCAAACCCACGATACAGTGCACTATAGTCACAGTACTGAACCACTAAGCCATGATAGCATTTCAGTAGCACAGACACAGCAGGACAATTGTATAGTAATGCAAACACAAATAAATGCTGTAACATGCCCCTAAAGACTCATATGGGTAACCTCCCCCACAGGCCTATGCAGACAGAGAATATCAGGCCAGGCGGTGTGATGTGGGCTGTGTAGGCTATGAAGTTGCAATCTAATATATGTAGCATTGGATGCTAAGAAGTGTAATACAATAGTATGCCTCAAGCCAGTACGATAGGCAACAGTACAGACTGAAATGGTGTACCATATATAGCAGTGCAGGCATAGCAAATGTGTATAAGTGTCAGGTGAACCGCTCATCATATGTATACCCACAGTAACAATCAGGTGTGCCCCTAGGTAGAAATGTACAAAGAATAGCTTCCCCCCCAGTATGTAGAAATGTTGATAAGTCTATGCAAAGTGTCTCATGGAAGCCCTGCAGGCACAGCATGATCCCTGTTGATATATGACATAAAGGTGAGGCCTGCTGTAAAAATACAACTTGATTTTCCATACACATATAGTATAAATGTCTATACTGGGCATGCTCACAAATGTAGTGGATTTCATTCAGCATCACACCAAAAGGTCATACTGGGCATGCTCACACACTTAAAAAAACAAAGCAAATGTCAGGCAACAACATACTGAAAGGTCATACTGGGCATGCTCATACACTTTGCCAGACACGGAGGTGATAATAAGGGATCTATGGACAAATGTGGATAGAAATTTCTACTACCAGAAACACATTCACAAAGTTATTAGAAAATCATGCTATGTGTTCACACAAACTGCCAAGGTCTGTGCATGTAGGTTAAAGGAGGTTCCCAGTACTCATCAGTCATCAGACCTGTCAGAGAGTACCACAACACACTTGTGATGAATCTGACAAGGCACGTTCAGCAGCCAGAAAGACCACTGAAGTCCCCTAACAAGAGGATTACTGGCCTCATACAGTAGCCCCATGCAACAAGACTGAGAGTAACCCAATCTGTACCCTGTTGCATACTGTCGACTCAGGAGATCTCTGCCCAACAGAGAGGTCCATGTCATGGCTACACTCAGATCTGTTCTGAGTTACAGCTCAATGGCACTAAATATACAGACCCAACTGATATTGGCAACATCCATGCAGATAGGATCAGTGTTAACAGACACCCCTCATCCATGAAAGAGCACATCTCTATAATGGAAGACTGCAAAGTTGCTGTCATCACGGCTGCACAGGTAAAAAAAACTCTCCAAAGCCAGTATCACAGCAGCCATTGGACCAGATAACCTCACAGGCTGTGTTCCACACAAACCACAGAAAGAACAGGCACCACACTGAAGTACCATGTGCAGTCATAGCCTCACCTCATGCTTTGTGCCTGTTGAATGGTGCACAGTGACGGTCATCCCACTACACAAGGGTGGAGACACCATGGACCCCAGGAACAATCGCCCCATTAGCCTGATGAGGACACTCTTCAAGGCCATGGAATTTATCATCATACAACATATAAAAATTACATTTGTAATCCCCAAACCCTGGACCACAACCATGTAGGGATTGTAAAATGCAGATCATGTCACCAAAACCTGATAGATGACATTGAAGCAGTCAACAAAACTGTCGACAAGAGTAAGGTGATTCACACAGCGTATGTTGATCCTGCCACGGCTTACAACACCACTGCACACTCTGTAAATATAGATAAACCCACTAAACTAGGTATAAATTGCTATGTCACAAGATGTGCTGCCAACAGGCCTACTGACAGAACACACACTGTGAAAGTAGCAGACTTCAAGTATGACTTTGGATCAGTGATGAGTGCAGTACCACAAGGTCCAGTCCTGTGTCTTGTCCTGTTTAGTATCCACTTCCCTGAAGTAAACTTCAACATGGAAGGTCTGTGGCTACTGAAGTTTCTAGAGGACTGCAAACTAGAAGCCATAATTGTAAACACTAAAGATGTGGACATCCTACAAAAGGGCCTCACTGAGACAGATGGCTGTTGTCAAAGCCATGGGCTCTAGCTCAATCCCAAAAGGTGCATTGTCATCCCCTTTGTTAAAGGCTCTGTAGCCAAGAATGACAACATAGGCAGTAGTATACTTAACACTGAAATGTGACAAGAGATCTTGGTTCACAGGTGGACACTGGACACAACGGTGATAATCACATCCCCACAGTAGTCAGGAAACCCTGCTATGTGGCACACCCCATCACAAAATGTGTCTCATGCAGAATAGAAGAGGACATTGTTCCCCACTACTCATCACTCACTAGAACTATAAAAGAGTACAACACCACTTTTGCTATGTACCTCACAAGCCAACTACAACAACTGGAAAGCCTGCAGCAATACCTCACAAAGAGCATTAGCGGCCTGAAATACATGCCATACTCAGACTATCACAAAATGCTCCATCAGTACTTCCTTGCATATCGCCTACTCAGATGTGTTCACTGCCTAACATACAAAGCTATGTCAAATGCAGAGCTGTTGGACATGCTCCATGTAAAACATTCACAATCCCCCTGACCTTTGGACCCAAAACCACAAGTGAAATACAAAAGGAAGGGGTGTACACATTTACCCTATGGATACCTCCACCTCCAGGTTAGTGGCACAGCATGAGGCCTTGGAGACCATGCAATTGCAACTAAGATTGTGCAAAGCTGCTCATCAGATTATAGCTTCTACAGATCACCTTCCTTGTCACAGGAACCTCACACAGTATTCCTGAGAACAGTGGAATATATCAAGGTCCTATCAAACAACATTATATGAGGTGATTACAACTACCCAAACATTGAGTGGGAGAATCACTTGTGTACAACTTTCATTGCCCAATGTTTCCTAGAGTTTAAAAGCTCTAACACCCTGGAACAGCTGGTCACCATGGCCACTAGAGGTGACACCATACTGGACATGATCATCACCAACATGGGCTACCAGTGTTCCACAACAGAGATAAAACCCTCGCTGGTAATATCAGATCATAAAGTAATCACACTGGACATCCACATCACACACCCCCACCCAGCCAATGAAACCACCGTGAAGACATTTTCAAAAGCAAACTGCACACGTCCCAAGACAAACGTGGAATGTTCCAAAGACCTCTTGCTATAGGAGAATGGTATACATTCTGCCAAATCAGTTACAAGTGCATCCTATGATGCATGGATCGAGACATCACAAATAAAACCAAGATGCACTCCTCCAAAAATAAGAAAACAATCTGGTGGTCGTTGGCCATAAATAAGCTAGACAACAGAAGAAGGAAACTAACACCCGATAGAGCCAACCTCACTAAAGGAAAGGCATCACTGATCATTATTAGGAAGTAGCAATGATCACTCATGGAATAATTCAAGGACACTGACAAAAGACAGTTGCCAAGGATTGTAAGAATAACAACCACAAAGCCTTCTGTAGCTTTACCAGACATGTAGGTGTCAACTTCCAAATATGCTGTCAGCTACTGACAAATGGCAAGGAATACACTGAACCAACTTTCATTGGCCACATCCTGGGGGACAGGTTCAGTGTAAACTTCCCCCCATCACCTCCAAAAGGGCCTGTGTCCATCACAGCAGGATGCAGAGGCCCAGATGTCATGGACATGCAGGTAAGGACAGCCCTCTTCAAAGTCAAGAACACAACATCAATGGGAATGGATGGTGTCCCAGGCTGCGTTTTACACTAGGACCAAAAGGAACTACAGCCTCACCTACATTCACTGCCCAGACGCAATCGTACCACAGGGTATGTACACAAAAAATGGCATACACTTACAGTCATCCAGCTCCACAAAGGGGGTGCCACAACAGAACCTGGAAACCATTGCCCTATATGCCTACTCAGCCTGGTCTACAAAGCTACTGATCACATTGTCATGGAACCCATAAACAGAGACAATGGGGACCTCCAGACACTGGATTCTACACAAACTCACCTTGTTAAAGGCAGATCCTACCTCCTAAACATAGTTGACATACTTCAAACAGTCACCAAGGACATAGATGGAGGTGAAAGTAGTCCACACAGCCCACGCAGACCTCACTAAGGACTTTATCCACCATTCCCCACTCTGTCATCATGGACACGCTTACCAACCTGAACATCAACAGCTATGTCACAGGATGTGTGGCCTAGTGTCTCTCAGATCAAACACACATGTTCAGAGTTGTGGGTGTCATGTACGACTGTAAGACAGTCACAAATGGCATCCCACAGGTCTTGCTCCTGGGACCCACCTGTTCAGTGGACACTGCTCAGAGGTACAGGCAAGCACGGGAGGAGTATGGCTGAACAGGTTTGCAGATGACTGCTACCTGTGGTCCATAATTGACTCTATGGCTGACACACATCCTCCAGAAGGGGCTTACAGACACAGATACCTGGTGTCAAAACAATGCCTCAACAAGAATGACAAAGAATGCATAGTTATCCCGTTATGCTAAAACAAAGTGCAAACAAATTACCACATAGGTGGTATACCAGTATGTATGGAGAAAGTCATGAAGGCCCTGAGGACACTGTTAGATAGTGAACTCCCCTTTGATGATCACATGACCAAAGTGTTCAGACATTTCTTCTATGTAGCCCACCCATTGTCACCTAATGTAACCGACTTTGTCTTGTCTGATGATGCCACCATTCTACAAATATACCTGTGGAAAAAGAACCCACAGTAATGGGTATAGCATGTCGTGTTAATGCGTACACCTGTAGTGACATAAATCAGTTAGGTAGGGATTTGAATCCTGCATTTGACAAGTGTGTGTTTGTGTGTGAACTCCTTGTAGAGGAGCAACCTTTTTGGAGAGTAGTCAAACACCTTAAAAGTGGTATACTAATCTTTGTCAGGACTGATGATGTCACCACCCTACAAATATACATGGGAAAAAGAAACCACAGTCATGTGTATAGCATGTCGTGGTAATGCATACTCCTGTAATGACCTAAAGCGATTAGGTAGGAGTTTGAATCTTGCAGCTGACAAGTCTGTGTGTGTGGTACTGTTGGGTTGTGGGTTTTGCTTTTACTACTGTATGACATATCAGTATGACACCAGTATGTGCATTGCACATGTGAGGTAGCTGTGTGGCAAATACATATACGTACATGTGACCTCAATTATTGCATGTGTGGGAACCCTGCTTTCTCCAAGAACACATCTGTAATCTATTCAAGAGTGTGCTGCTGCTTTCTGGACCTTAGATCACATCTGTATGCCTGTGACAAGGCCAGCCACTGCAATGATCCCAGGCCTAGGTCAACTGTGTCACACACACTCATTACAGTTTCTTTAGAATTGTGTGAGTGAGTGTTCATGGCCGAGAAGGTGTCAGACCTGTTCAAACGTAGCAGGGTCTATCACTGATGGCTATTCATTATAGGTGTACAACAACCTTTGTGGATATGCATGCAGACTTCTTATTGCTTATGTGATCCACCGAGGGATTTAAACATACCTTTGGAAATGTGATTATCAAAGGAGAGATGACATACCACTTGGTTGCATGTACACATCGTTACAAGTTCTTCATGTTGGTAGCTACTACCTATGTGGTACTGTGCGGATACTATGTTCCATAAAGGTGGATGACTATGCTTTGGTTGGCTTATAGCTTTCCAGCATGTGTTTGACAACAGGGATCTGTCTGTGTGATATCCTTGTGGAGGATGTGTGTGTCATCTGGAGAAAGCATTATAGGCCCCAGTATGCATCACCACATGTGGATGGACATATCCCTACTGTGATTGCTTGTACCTAAGAGAGCTATATGCCAAACAGGTGTGGCCACAGTAATGTGTGCAGGTGAATACCACTGGTTACTGGCTTAGTATAGTACCTGAAGTGTCCAAATGTTACTGTCTGTCCTACAATTGTGTGTCAGTTGTCAAGACATCATCTAACGATTGGTTATGGTCAGGCTGTTGAAATTGTGTATACTACCAGAATGCATATCAATGACAGATATTAACAGTATCACCCACAGCACAGTGTCTAACCATGTCATACACACATGTGTAGTCAAGTTCCGAAATGTGTGTAGTACAATGCATACTGGCCTCCAATCGAGACTATGGAGTGTTACTGTGTAATACAGGCATGTCACACTGCCCGTTTGTCCACTATGCACGTACATGCAGACAGTGCACCTCCACCATGTTCATAAATGTACACCTGCAAATCTGTGCCACACACATCCCACACATACTGTCCACTCTCAAACACATGCTGCCAATACTACACACATCAGCCAAGTGGCACATGGGCCGACTATACACTATTGGAACTAACACTGGTGTGAACATTACTACATTGACAATCATAGCTTACATGCATCATGCCTGCTCAGCCACACCTTCAAGCATATCATCACACTCTACTGCTGGCAGCATGCTAACATTGCTATACTGCTATTAAGTCACCCTGTGCATCAGCACCATGGTAGCCTGTTCCTGCATCAATGTCACAGATGACAGGAGGTGGCACAGGATTCATCATATGCACAGGGTGTGTAGTTGGTTTGCCAGAGGCCTACAGTGAGCCATACAATCAACATATGTGTGTGTGTGTGTGTGTGTGTGTGTGTGTGTGTGTGTGTGTGTGTGTGTGTGTGTGTGTGTGTGTGTGAGGGCCAAGAGTACTGCTATGGGCCAATGTTGATGTAATGTGTGCATGTATGTGGTAGCCCTAGGTGTGTTGTTTATGTGTGTGTGTGTCTGCATGCACACAGTTCCACCATGTGGCTGCCATATATGGGTATTTGTGGGACAGCCACAGACTGTACCTGCCAGGCTTTACAGATCACCGTCTCTGGCCATGGATACAGTACCTGTGCCTGGCAGGGGTGCTACTGACACTATCAGGTACTAAGCCTGACTGGGTACTATCCCCAGAGGTAGATGGATGTACACTGGACCCAGGTCCCTGCTGGGACTGTCCAGAGCTACGTGCACGTGGTCTTCTAGGATGGTCTATGGACAGCTCAGCCCTAACATTGCTGGGGCTGGTACTGGCACTATGGGAGCGGCTGTGACTTAAGGGACGTCCGCAGTGACTGCCAGCTGCTGATGTTGCTGGCATACATCCATGTCGACGTCTCACCCATCCCGCACTGTCCTGACACATGGACATGACTTTGTGGAGGACATCTAATGTCTCACCCCAACATGTATCCATGACCTCAGTGTAATTAAGGATGGCACCTGCTAGGTCATGGATACTGTCATATAATGCGGTGTTATGTGCCCTCTGTGCCCTTAGTCCCTGTCTGGCATACCGTTCCATATGTGCCTGTGCCTCCATGACAGCCTGGAACATGCGCGAGGTTGTAAGACCTGTGGCACATCTGCCAGTGGCATGATGGCCAGCAGTGCCCCGGCGAGAACCCCTGGGCATCTGCCTATGTGATACCCTTCCAGACATCTGGATATGGCTGCTGTGTTGGGATGCATGTGCCATAGATACCACACTGTCCTGTGTACACTGTCCCTCAGCTAAGGGCATTGGTGATGGATGTATTGGCAGTATGACTGTGTGCATGGGTGGGGTGGACACTTGTGTACTGTCGATTGTTGGCTCAACGACAGACCCTGGCAACATGCCTGTGCCTCAACACACCTATCATCATCTTCACTATCATGCTCAGTGACATCAGTTTCCCTGCTGCAGTGAACCAGCCCAAAATCAGCACCTGTGAGAGGGAGACAGGAAACACACTTTACGACCTGTTCATGATGTCTGCACACATGCACACATGTACACATGAACACATGAAGACATGCATACATGCACACATGCACACATAAACACATGCACACATTCACACATACACACATGAACACATGAACACATGAACACATGCACACATGAACACATGAACACATGCACACATGCACACATGAACACATGCACACATGCACACATGAACACATGAACACATGCACACATGCACACATGAACACAAGCACACATGAACACATATACACTCCTCACTACAACATACACACACAGACACACACACACACACCACCACCAATCCAGAACACACTCAATAGCGTGTGATGGTGGGGTACAGTATCACAAGCCAAACATTTATATCAAACATGACAGCATGCAGGACATGTGTTGCTCAACAGCATGCAGTGTGAGTGTAGACAGCCCTTGCTAATAACAGTATACATGGCTTTGATGCATGTGTGTTTTGTTCAGTGATTGACCTCACCCTGGAACGCAATGTGTACATGGACACAACATTGCTGTGCAAGTATTAACATCTCTGCAATGTCCTGTGCACCATCACTCACAGGTATACATACCATGGCTGGATGTGTATCAGTGTGTCACATAGATATCCATTTCTGATTAGAGCATCTGTGTCTTTAGCAGACAATTGTGGACACAAGTTTAGCACATGCATGCTATGTATACACACAGGATGAGTGGTGCATGTATACCTGATGGGATACCATTGCTCAACATAGACATTGTACAGTGGTTATGGTGAATGTAGGACATATTGTGGACATGCTAGTGCCAAGCATGACATGGCATGCTACCACACAACTGCAACATTAAACCTCACACATACACAATGTGTGTCATGTGACCTATACACTCAATAGTATTACAAGACATGTGTGTCACTTTGTACAAATGGTGATTGCTATGCAGATTGTGTATTGGTACATATGTTTGCACACACACAACATTGAGTTGCTTAGTGATTAATGATATGTGTAGTACTGTGGCCACTGTAACTGGATGTGGTGTAGTACCATGTGACATCATCATGTAGTGTTATGTGGTCACTCAAGGCTACTAATGTGTGCCAGACCAGCACATAGCATGCTGTACCTGAACTGCAGTACTATGGCTGCATTCACTATTTCAAGGGCAGTTGTTACATGGGTTCGTAAGGTGCACAGTAGAGGGCATTACCTAAGATGAATGTGTTATGTGTTGAAGAGTGTCGCACAGCCACATGAGAGGATTCTACCCCTCAGGTATGTTATGTGTGCTGTGTGGATGACATTTGGGATACTGAAGTGTGACCTTACAGCGTGTGTATGAAAATGCCATGTGTAGCATGATAACATGTACTGCGTATGACACAGTTGTGTGTGTTGTGTGCATGTGTATCGACTGTGCCTATTCAACGTCCACTACAGTGTTGCCACAATTGTGTGGGATGCTCTGTGTATTGCATGTGTTTGAGTTAGCTACTCACGTTACTGAGATGTGCATAGTCTCACAGCAAACGTGCACAACATGCATTATGTGCTGGTGTGTGACGTGTACATGGCCTACACCTCACTATGACATGCACATTTATTTAGCAATAATAAATGTAGAACACACTTACCAGCATGGGTCTGCTGCCTTGCTGTCACACCAGAGGAACCTACAAGGGTATGAAACAGTTTGTCAGTGGCAACAACTGTGGCATTGCTACTGTGTGTTTGCAATCTTACAGTAGTATGACTGTTCACAGGCCTGCATATTATATTCCAAAATATTATTATTGCACAACACTAGGCACCACATCTTGTAACTACATACTACACATCTCACATAAGCATGATCTACCAATAGAGGTAACAGTAGTGTACAGCTATGCCATGTTACCTGCATGCTCCATGTCAACTTGCTGAGTGGCTCCGGTCTCCATGATGATGCATGTCAGTTGTTGTTGCTGTTGTTGGCCAGGAGCCACCTGGCTCAGGAGCAGCTCCTCCACTCTGGTGAGGGGGGGGATGGATGGCTACCCCACCACCTGTGGCAAGCTGTTGTCTACGGATATCAGACGCATGCTGCCAGACATGTCTAAGTAAATCACTGCAGTGATGGCATACCTGCTCATATGTCTGGTTATGCATGCCTATGTCATTTACCCTATGGACAAGATCTTGCCACAGTGCAGTCTGCTCATGCTGGTCCTGGCTGGTTCTTGAGAACAGCATGGTGTAGTGCTGAACCAGGGTGTCCGTTATCACTTTATCCTCTGCTGTGCTGTATGAGGGATTACGATGGTGGTCTATTACCCTGGAAGACAAAGAAACAATATGTGTGAGCAAGTCAAGTGGCACACTTAATATTCTAAAGTACAGATATCATTTAACTGCCATATATAGCAACCTATTGGCTGTCAAAGGAAACAGACTTTCAATACCACATATCAGTGCTCAACCCACAACTGTCTGACAGTGCCTGGCACACTCCATATATCAAACCATGTTCTGCACAGCAACAAAGATAAACCAGTATGTAAGACTATACAACAGTATATGGCACACTGTATGTGACACAATGCACCGCCTAGCCACAGGGGGTATATATCATGCTAATGCATAACATAACATGTAATACATTGCAATGATTGTAGGGTCCAGTCACAGTATTACCAGGATTCCACACTAGTCATTGATGGCAAACCCCTGCCTAACATATGTGCTCATTCATCAATATGGGTGGCATACTGCTGTACTTCACTATACATGTTGCTAGATGCACACCTATCTCCTGTAAAACACATATGACTGAGGCCATGGTGCAGGCATATACACACACATCAGACATACATACCAGGCACAAAGATATGGCAACACACATGACCTTTACCTCTGTACCATACAGTACTGCGTGTCAGTAGTTACAAGACCTTATGCCTGAGGTATGTCATCTGGAGGACTATGGGAAACAAACAAAACAGTGGTTCCAGGACATGTGTACATACACCTTACTGTGCTGTTTAGGCATACAGCTTCAGGTAGTACTACAGTTCATTCAGGGATTGGATTCACCAGCAGTAACACTCAATAAGCATACATGTACTGCTGTAGCCTACAATGGGACACCCCAGTCAACACCAACACACTATGTCAGACCGTCTGGAATACTGCTTTTTGTACCTAGCAATAGCATACACATCTTTTGCTGGGATCACAGCTAGGACACTACATACCATGACAGAAACAGTTTCCCACTTAGCTATCACACATATACAGAACACGGACACATTCACCAACACATTCACCATCACACTCAGTCAACCTCACAAAGCAATTATTGCAACAGGTACATGTGGGTGTGTATCGGTTCGTAGGTAGGTTATAGGCTATTGGCCCTAGGACCTATAGATGTCTAGCCATACGCTATCCTGGCCTTTGACACATGGGTGATTTCATTTCACGTGGCCCTGTCAAGCAGAGCCACAGAGGTGATTCCTGGGATGTATTTCCTATCTCACACACAATCATCAGGTTTATATATGATGACTGCTAATTAGGAGCTTCATTTGCTATTGATAGGTGGTTTGTGCCAGGGTATGGGATGTCTCTGAGATAGGGATCTATCCATCCAGCATGTGCTGTTTATTGAGGTGACAAGCTTTATGTCCCTAGAGCGTGTAGCTCATAGGGATTGTGATCTGATTACGTGGAGCATGACCAACAGCTCTGGGTTTCACATAGCTTTGCATGTTAGGCAGAGGTCACCTCTGGGTAGATGGTATGCGACACAGTCTAGCTGTAGTTTTGTGGGATGGTCTGCATAGGGCATCTGTTTGAGGCCGGTATTACCCTTTGTGAGGTATGCCTGTGCCCTTTCCAGTTACTGTAGATGTCTTGTGAGGTACATACCACATGGGGCATTGTACTCTATAATGGGTTTTCTGTGTGTGGAGTACAGGGGAACACTGACCTATACTTCCCTGGATGACACACCTTTTGTGATTACGTGTGCCATGTAGACAGGTTACATGACTAGTGTGGCACTGTGACAATCAAAGGGGAGACTACTGTCCACCTGTGTCCCATGGTCTATCACACCTTCAGTGTTAAGTAGACTACCACCTATGTGGTAGTTAATGGATACTGAGTTTTTGCAAGGAGGGATGCCAATGCAGTGTCAACATTGAGCTTGAGTCCATGGCTTTGTCACCAGGCATCTGCTGCAGTAAATTTGACCCTGTCTCTCTCTCTCTCTCTCTCTCTCTCTAGATATAAATATGAACATCCATTGGTGTACATATTGATATACATATAAGCACATATACAGTCCACCTTTCATGGTGGGAATATTGAGTATGGGAAGGTTGTGAGGTATACAGTTATGTCATAATATTGCACAGTGTTGTGCGAAATGCATTGAAGGTGTTCTCAGCCATGTAGCTTTAGTAGGCCTCACTGGCTGCAACACTGCAAACCTGACGAATCATACCCACAGCGTTCAACCACCACATGTCATATACCAGCACTGTATGCTGTCTGGTTTGCCACATACTACAACATATATAGGAATATGCACATAACCTTCAACAACATATATGTGTCCACCTTTCACAAACAGTTGCAGTATGTCCCTTGCTCTATGCACATGTACAGATCTTAATATATCTGACACAGACAGATCTCTCCGTATGTTTGTGCCATACACACACAAGGACCACACTGTTGTAGGTCTATGTACCTCATGGCTGACCTGTTGTGCCTTGCTGCAACATGAATAGGTGTCACATGTGAGCACACAGTAATATTAGAGGGTGTATATATAGCTGCAAATGCTTAATTACCATACTAGCCTGGTACAGCTGTTGTCAATGCTAATCTACACGTTGATATGACTATCATGCATTTGTTACTCTGTCACATCCATGGTTATATAGCTGTATGTGCTACTCCCCCAAACAGACATTGTCCACACTACTAAACAGAACACAGATAACATGGTTCAGATGTTTGACATTTAATGCTGAGCTACATATATCACAGTTATGTCCCACTGCACACAGCTACACACTGATATGTCCATGGCAGTAGTTATGCAGGGCATCTGTGCATAGATACGTACTGCTGCCACATGTTGATGTTTCAAAGTATGTAGAGTGGTCTTCAAATACATCTACTACATGCCAGTAAATATATATGTTACATACCTTTCCTTTGTATGCATTCATATTTTTCACTTAGCTGTCTCTTTGGCTGAATGTAATAAATTTGTTTTATGTTTTATTTTCTTTTTTTTTATTAGTTTATATATTTTTCCCACTGGTGTGGGTGGAGGTGTAAGTCTCTCTCTCACTCTCTCTGTCTCTGTGTCACTCTCTCTCTCTCTCTCTCACCGTCTGCAATGGGATGATCGCATGTGTGGCCAGCAGGTACAGCCTGCTTTTATAAGTATTTGCACATGTGCATGTGATGGCCTCTGCACCAATTGGTGGCCACCATTTGGTAATTGCATGCAGCCTCACTGTCATAGCAATCCAATGCTATAAATTGCTATGTCAGGTAGGTGGAGCCCTTTCAGCTTTCCAAAGTGGGGCCCATGCTTGTTTGCTGTGGAGACCGTTGTGTAAGTCAGAAGTTTGGTATAGTTCTTATATCTGAAGCTAGGGGTGTAACCAGTGATATAATTGTTGTACTCAGACCTGAATGTTGCCACTTCCACTACACAGTTGTCAGTGTAGAATTGTACTCACCCCTACATATGCTAACACTAGATACATGGGAGTATGTAGTTTCTTTTCTACTTGTACAATGTACTGCCATACAAAAGTAGTTATTGAAATGTATTCATTTGGCACATGAACTGTTTGTGAACTGCTATACTGTGAATATTTGTTCACTCACTTTTGAACAGTTTGTGCTTTTTTACAGTTGACATTGGCACAGACTGCTCAAGAAAACTCTATAAATTTCTGTACTGAGTATGCCTACCTACATCCTTGGTAGACCCTGAACACACAGGTTTATTGTACATTTGGGTAGGGGTGCAGTAGGACAGAGAACATTTATGTCTTAATGTGTGAACTTTATCTTGCTGGACTTAAAGGGTTGCTGTGTACCTGTTAGTTTACCAAGGCAAGTAACCTGTCTGCGTATCTCCCAACTGTGGACCTATCCAGATGGTAGCCTGAGGTTAACCTGTTATTCTTTGTGCACCACACCAGTCTTTTCAGCACTGGAACAATGGCATTGTCACAGATGGTTGCTACCAGTACATGTCTACATCCCTTGGTATTTCAGTGTTGTACTCCCACATAAGGGTATGCTTCTGGAACTCCTTCCAAAGCTATTTGCACAGTGTGTAACAGCAGAATAGCTGATATGCCTGTGTGTTTCTGCCTCTGCCAGACCTCTCAAACACTCAGGTACATATTTTAGCAGACTCAGGGTAAAGTAGGTCGAAGTGAGGTACACCTTTACAATATTAGTAACATTAGCTTGAGACTTTGAGAGAACCAGAGCATATGAATTAATACACATTTCGTGAAGTACAAGTGGTGTCTAACTCTTACTTTTTGTCACAGTTGGGAAGTATGGCCTCTACCCTAGTCAGATATGCTAGTGTTTGTCCTGCTATAATACTGTGTGGGGGTTGTGACGTGCTGCTGTAACATTATTTTTTGCTAGAATGGCTGGTTCTCTTTTCACTGTCATGTAATGCAGTTCCACAAGAACTGCTGGTAAAGATACACAGAATTGGATTTGTGTTATGGCATTCCTATTTGGACTTTACATTCACTCATTCTGATGCATGATATATTGGTTTCAGCACCGATTTGTTGTATATTTACTATGGCTCAGTGGTACTTCATGCAGTCTAGTGTGTACAAGGTCTGGGGTTTGAGACTGACAGAGGTATTTTATTTTGCTGCTGAGCAGAACAAGGGCCCTGACATACAGAGTGACTAAGGCACTTTTAAGCAGTTGTAAGTGGGTTTGCGTGGGTTTGCGTGATGCTTAGCTAAGAGCACACAAGCTTAGCTAAGCGCACACTCGCGCAAACACGCAAACTACTGCATAAAGGTGCTTACTCCCACTAACCCCCGCGCTCATTTATTTGAAAGAAAAGAAAATGGGGAGATAGGAAAGTGTTGAAAAAAGGGCACAAAGAGGGAAAGACAGTAGGGAAAACAGCTCAGGATGTGCAGGACAGGTGTAGGGAAGGTCCATACCTGCCCATGTCTTTAACAGCAACAGCTGTGCATATACTAGTAATTTGAATGGAACTTTGAAACCTTCCACCCCTGAGAGAGGGGTGAGGAAAACAAAGTATGTTGTACTGCCATTTAAATTTCTGTTTGTGTCCAGTGGCATGTATGCAAATTGGACAGCTATGTATGTGGCGTAATTTTTTTTTGGGTGCAGATTGCCCATTTTTATTTTCTGGTGAGAGTGGAATGTGAGGTAGGGGAAGTAGGTATATTTTGGGAGGTAGATTGGGGAGGTAAACACACAAGACAAACAAGACGCATACAGGGATGGAGTATGACACATGGGGTGGGTGAACACCATTGACGCGGAAGGGTGTTTGGAAATTGCAAGCCCATGAGCCCACAGATGGCAACAGTGGAACTGAGATCCCCATCCATGGGCAGTCACCACTGCACCTTCACAACCCAGGGGGGTGGCTGTGATGGGGGCTGTGTAGGAGGGACAGGATCACCCATGAGTCATGCCACTCGTGCCTCGAGCCGTCATAGACGATCAGCGACTGAACACTGGATCTCCCTACGCACCACAGCCCGGACCATTCTGAGGGTGATAAGTGGCCCTCCTCTGTCCACACATGCACGGGAGGGATGAGCCCCATCCCCTGCCGTGCTTCCACCCGAAGGTGGTACAGGACCAATGGAGGAGGGGGTCCCGGGCTGGACCCCGTAACTCCTGGTGCCAGGTGCCATCGCCAGCTGAGGTGGGACAGGTGGGTCCATTGGGACCAGCCTTCCCATACGTTCTATGTTTAGGAGGATTTAATGACAATATGGGTTAGTAATAGCCAACAGCATTCCAGTTTAGTTGTAACAGCATACAGTAGTATTCCCATTAACCCAACACACCAGAGTATAAACAGTTGAACAGCAAGCATAACACATTCATATATAGAACAACAGTGGACATTCCAACAGCATGCAGGATTGATTGGTGGCAACAGGCCACCAAGATTGTGGTATGTGAACAGGTCACATGCATCAAAGTAAATGCAGATATTTATATAACAATAGGACATGTGTCCCAACAAATGTTATGAGATTAGACATACCCATTGAGGTGTGGAATTGCATTCTTTATGCACATATAGTGGGGTGTAAAAAGATACTTCCATTAACAACTTATCTATACTTATAGTTTACACTACATTCCTATTGACTGCAGTTAAATATCTCCTGCATGTATTATTACACTAGGCAATGTCCGTTAAATTGTGAAATGGGTTTTGCTAGTTCTTGATATACCTGACCTGTATCTGACATACAAACCGTCCTGGATGCAGATGTTACTGTTACATATTTATATTTTTAATTTTTATTTATGTATCTACATATCTGGATGTGTTCAGGTGACATTATCAGGTATATGTTAACGACCCCTACATTTCTAGCAGCATACTGACATTTCTGGGGAACACATTAACAAGCTACTCATGTGCCAGATTAACCTGTACATGCCGGCCATTAACCGACAGTTGAGGACTGTATATATGCTTAACAGCTACTGGCACTCCCTTCATCCACTTTAAATAGGCCTACCCATGTGTGGATTTATTGCACTTAATACAACAGTACTATTTCTATTATGCAAGGGTACAACAACATATCGCAGAAAGTGACACGGACACACTCCAGGAATTATACCTTTATTAATTACATTACACACTTTTCTAATGGCTCTCTCAATTATTTGATATATCGGTGCATGCAGAGGTCTTTTATTCAATACTTTTTATACCTTTATTAATGAGTTACAGCACCTTTTCACGCTGTCTCACTTATTTTATATAACAGTACATGCAGAGAAGTTATTCCTCACTTTTTATACCTTTATTAATGGGTTACAACACCTTTTCACGCTGTCTCACTTATTTCATATGACAGTACATGCAGAGAAGTTGTTCTACACTTTTTATACCTTTAATAATGGGTTACAACACTCTTTTTCAGGCTCTCTCACTTCTTTTAAATGACCACACATGCAGAATATTTAGTAACCTGCCTGGTGGCTCAGCCTTAGCAGCCTATCTGCATAGGCTTGCTGATTCGCAGGACGGACACCTGCAACTGTGAAGTAAATGAAGGGATATTGAGACATACCTATCCATAATATAGACTACAATAGCAATTCGTGCATACTTCATTCCATGGCTACATACTCAGTAGTGGGGCATTTGGCATTCCACGGGCCTCCTGTATCCAGTGGTTCAGTTGGTCCTTCTTGCATCTCTTCCTGTCTGCATGGTGGTGTCTGACCTGCTCACCAGTCTGAGAGACACCTGTGGCACTGGTGAGATCATGTGCTAAACGGTTCCAGGCTTCCACTTTGTACTCCATGCCCTGGAACTGGCCCTGCAGGAGTCTTGCATCATGATGATGGATGAGGAGCCAAACCATGTATTTTGACTCCTCAATGCCCCACCATTGCATTCAAAAATGAGACCTCTCTCCAGCACCGGCCATACTGTCTGCAGATGGGAGCTACAACCAGTTATAGCAATTATTCCTGCCTATGGAGCTTAAATATGCCTCATTTCCCTCCCTTATTTGTGATTGGCCAGTTTGGAAATATGTCAACTAAGAGCAAACCTGCTTAGCAATGGGTAAACTTCCATTGATATATATGAGTGTGTTGGAAATGCATCCATATTTAATGCTGTCATGGCTTAGTGGTTTAGTACTGTGATTATGGTGCACAGTATCCTGGGTTTGAGGCCTGTCATTGCTTTTTATTTTACTACTGGCCAGACCGGATATGGGGTGTGGCTGTGTTTAGTTGACTTTGCTCAACTTTGCCCAAAGTTGCTCGACATTGCTCTATGCTGCCCGACATTGCCCAACGTTGCCCAATGTTGCACTAGTTGGTACGGTGCGCAGCTCTGCGCAAACATGTTTTCTTTGCGCTAGTTGGCGCGATGCACAGCTCCGCGTAAAACTATTGTGCTAGTTAAAGCACTGCTAAGCTATGAGCAATTATACTTCACTGTGCTTAATACTAGTGGACTTTGCTTAGCAGTGCTTCACATTGCTTAAGATACATTACTTATGTATTTATCAGTATGCATGACCATTCCACCTTCTTATATATATATAAAATATTGTTCACTAATGCATAGGCCATTTCAATGCATTTTACTGGGATGTAAAAGGTAAATGTCAGGAATTATTTTTATGCACACATTTCCTACAGAAAATAGGTAGTGGAGTGGCGGGACTTGAACCCGGAATGCATACTCTTTGTGCGAGGGCTCTACCACTACACTATTGCTATTTCCCTTAATTTGCATATAAATAGTTTATTATCCTCTTCAATGTCTACACTACTAACTGTAGCTAAGCAATGGGCAAACCCGTGCATACATGCGCAAATACAGGCAGCTATATCGGGAATAATAAAAAAAAGGAAAACTTTACATTTTACACTTGTACAGGGATTTAGAATGTGGGGGAGTGTAGTGTTGTGTATGTGGACATTTGAGCATACTCGCTCATTTCTGTTGACATTTGCAGTTTAGGCACTTGCAGGGGTGTGGATATTTGGACTGCTCGGCAGTCTGACACGCCCCCTGCACTCGTGCACGGTCCGTGCAAGCCTTAGAGTTGAGTCAGCGTGCCCTCATGAATATGCATGACATGCTGACATCATACCCTTACACTGCAGTGTCCGTGTAAGACTTAGTTAGTCTTACACGGGGGATTAGTGAATCCCGGCCTTTGTCTTTCAATCCAGAGTGTTTATTTCTGTTTCTAGTAATCTATTGCTATCTACTCTCCATTTTTTAAATTCTTGTTTCTTGTCCTGATTAGTATTTTTGCTCTGCTAGTGTCCTTCCTTACAATTTTAAATGAGTAATGTTCATTACTGCTTAAAGAAAAATTCTGTTGAGTAGAATTTTACCAGTTTGTATCACACCAAATTGCGAAATATTTGAATGGTGACTGCTTAAATGTTGGGACTCAAAATGCCAAGTCCAGGAATGTGACATAGAACAAAAATATCAGGTAGACACCACTGAAGGAAGCCCAGAACATACGAAGCAAACTTGAGTAAAAATATAGGCAAACCATGATAGAAGAACAAAATAAAGATCTGAAGAAGGCTTTAAGCCAAAAGCACTTGTCTGGTACCTGAGAATTCGATTGTTTGTTGGAGTAAAATTTTATTATTCGTTTTATTTTTCTGTGGTGGTTTGCCTATATTTTTACTCAAGAGTCCAGGAATGTGAAAACTGAATGACTGAAAATCCAGATTTATAAGTCTGAGACTGCCATTTCTTGGAATATTCTCTTTTCTCTGAGTTATGCTGATCTCAGGGCTGATAAGTTAAAGGAAATAAATGACGTTCAATATTCACTCATCACCTGTATTTTCTGTCTTTTTAGGATTCGTCATTGTAAGTTCCTACATTTCAACAGTGAGCCCATTGCATCATGTCATATTTTGGCATTTCAGATAAGGAATAATATTTTTCTTCAACATTATAAGGAATTTAGAAAATATATATTGTCTGGAGATCATAGGGTATTTGCCATTTTAGTCACCCCGCCTCACTGGACACAGTTGTTCAAATAGGGAGTGTCCTGTAAAAAAGAGTTAAGTGTTAGCCCATTAAACACTGTCATATCTTAGAGATGTATTATTTGAAGGCAATCAGTACTCTTAGATTGTATGCTATGTGCAGATGAAACTAATTTATGGGAAATATTCACTTAAGCAAATGTGTCACAATAATTTATGTGTAGCAGGCATTGGCTTGTAGTCATAGCCATCTTACACAGCATACAGAACTCCACTGCATGTAGTCATATGCTGGTATGTTGCAGTTAATTCTACTCACTAGCACTACTGAGTAGATTGGGAATAGGTGCATAGCCTCAAACATCAACAACTGCTTATAGGTGTACAACAACACATACTACTGATCTAATTAGTGATACATAATGTAGTACTCAAGCTGTTCCCATTGGAGGAAAATGTCAGGGTGGCACCTGTTCAGGTCACTGTACTAATGCTGGCACTGCTCATCAGACTGGGAGACACCCATGGCATCACTCACAACACTGGCAAGTTAGTGTCAGGCATCTACCTTGTGCTGTATGCCCTTATATGAGTCCCAGAGCAGGCAGTCCCATTGGTGCAGATGTGTCAGGTGGAAAAAAGATCTTTGTCTCCTTTCTGCATCATCCAGAACCCCTTCCAATTTTAGCCCTTACACAAGCCATAACCACTTTCCAGTTTGATACCTAGAGGAAAATGGAAGCTGAGTTGTATAAATGCACACAGCAGAACTCATGTGATATGCACTGATGGGCAACATGAAAGCACAATGCAGGTCGAGGCCAAGGTGCAGTAGCCAGAAAATGCATGTGCAGGAGTGTGGCAGATGCATGATCATCGCACATGGCAGTGCATCTCTGCCAACATATATGCAGTATCATAGTATGGCAAAGCACTACAAATCATGGCACCTATGTGTTACTGTGCTCCTATAGTTCTCTGATTGGGTTGCAAAAGCCCATGGATGTGTAGTTGTAATGGAGATGACCAGCCATGCACAGAATGTATCATAGCCTACCATGCATTTGCATGGGCAGGAATGGACTCCATAGTCCAGAGCAGAATTAATACTGTACTGCACCATATGTGGGATTCAAAAACACTTAACTGACTTTAGTTCATTAACATAGACACTATACTATGAGCCCAATAATAACCTGATTGAAACCACAACTGCTATTGTGCTGCTACTCATGATATTGATTTTGCTGCAATATAAAAAGCAAGTTGCCAATAGAGACTATTAAAGTGCTCTACACAGTAAGAATGTCTTCTACAGAAGCGGTGGTAAGGGTACAGAAGATAGCAGTAGTTGGGAATGCAGAATCAATATATTTGTCTTATTTGAAGCTGTTATTCTTTGATGGAAAACTCAGTGGGATTGGAAATGGGAATGTCGGCAGACAGAGCACAGATACATCCATCTATCTATCCACCCATCCACGCTTCCATTACTACTGAACTACTGAAAGATAGTGATTGTTAGAGTAACCATGTTGGTTGGCAACACAGACAGACAGGGATATGTTGGAATACACAGCCTCTGCTACAGACATTCAGATAACATATGCAAAGAAGGGGGTAAAGTAGGGAAGGTACACCTGCTAAATAATTCAGGCTGCAGATATGCTCTGTGGAACATGATGGTCCTGCCAAATGTCCCTAGAGATAGATCACAGAGTGCATGTTATGCAACATTATATTCCCAAACTGTCAGAAGTAGACTGCTTTGCAGAGATGGACTATGAAAGCACTGTATAGCAGGCCTATCACTTGTTGAAGGCAATTCAGCTTCATGGATAACTGCTGCAATTGGTAGTAAATAATATTTGTGTCCAGGCACTAACAATACATGTATGACCTCATGTACAGAAATGTAAATGACACCAAAATTAGTGGCCTGAAATGTTCTCCCATTCAGAGAAAAAGTGCTGCTGAGGGTTCTCTGTGAGCATTGAAGGTGCATTTTAAGCACTAACAGGATTTACAAGGCCATCTAGAAATTGTCAGATCTCATTACAGATGTCAATACCATGGATGGCCACAACAGATCAGCAAAACAAGTCTGCCAGAGGGTCACCAACATTAATGGCATGTCCAAACAACAGAGCATGCTATTGCATGGTGGGGGCCCTGCCGTCACAGGTTGCCCTCACTGAAATGGAGGAGTTCCTTGTGTCCCCTAAGGACAGTCAGAAGATACTGATACATGTGTAGATCTAGATATAGGGTCCAGACTGATCACAGCATTGTGTGCTTCAGATAAGGATGCATCTGGTTGATATTACCATAAGGTAGTAGCTCAATCTAGGTCGGTACTGGTGTGAGCTTCCTCGTGGTTATAACTGCCATGTCTTTGCTACTGGAATGTCTAGAATGCAGGCACAGTATCATCCACCACAAGATACATTTGCCTTTAGTCTGTGTAATATATTGTTTCCTACAATGCTGTCGAACCACTGGGTTGTGGGAGTGTCATATATCTTCAATTGTACACATTTCTGTAATCTGCCTCATTCACAGATGCAGTGGTCATGGGGTCAGCCTCAACAGAACATATCTTGAATGATGTCATTGCAGCATTAGAGCCTGACAAAGATGGTTGTCTACACCTGGCAATGTCAGATAGCATGCAACTGTCAGAAATGATAATAGTCAAGGACAACCTACCATCCACATCTACTGTCACATGAGTGTAGTTTTTTTAACCCATTTCTCCCACTCCACTGAGTATGGAAGAACAGGATATGGCTTATATCTTAACAAAAAATGCACCATTGACACCAGCTCATGCACCAGTGGGCAACAGTGCCATCACTGATCATTATGACAACACTAAAGAGCAACATGCCAGAGGACATTGGTGCCATGGTTCCCAATCAATGCCTGATCTAGGTGACACACTGGTCATAAATTCATGTTGGTGATCTAGGCATCAACAGATGCTACCAGCTTGATGGCAATGATGATTATCATCTTGCATGGCCTGAGTGCCGATATACATGAGAGTCACAATGTCTGTATGCAACAATGGAGCAGAGGAATATGAAACACATGTACAGCTCAGGTCTTGGATACTCACTTGTTTGTAGAAACAGCCTTCATGAGGTCTTCTGAGTCTTTCTGCCAGAGCTGGCACTCTACTCATGGCTGGTACTCCTCTGTCTCTGCTGTGGGTATCCACCACAGGGCAGATACCTTGAGGTTACATGGTGAGCCACATGTAAGACAAAGGGGAACAACTTCCAGACATAGCCTGTGTGACAGTCTTTTGCATCATGTGGCCAGGCAGTTATGATCACATTGTTCCACATCATCCTTGCCTGTGGGTGTTGCTGGCAGTGGTATTCCACAAAGAGGACACCTCCACAGCCAAGGCCATTCGTGTCCTGCATCATTCCCATCTATAGATCTACAACCTCAACCACATCCACTCCAGTGCAACTATGAGCCATCTAATGCAGCTGTGTAACCTGGCAACAGAAATATGCAAGTGCCTAGAAGATCTGATCACCTGTCACCCTCAAGAAACTCCACCATATCCCTACACAGTATATCCAGCTCTCCAAATCATCCAGTCATGTAACAAATCTCTTCTACATCCCAGTTCTATCCCCTCTTCAACCTATTGCTGATCCATATCAATGTGCCTGTGTAAATGATGATAACTGTGCCCTGCCCATCCTGCTTTGTTAAATGAGTTATGTAATGTCTGATCCATGGTGTGGCCAGTCAATATATTGTATTACATAACATGCACGTACAATGGTATGCATCAGTTTTAGTTGTTATCTCTATTCTGGCACATAGATGCTGACAAGACACTACCTCTTATCCATTGCACAGGGTGCTGCAATTGCCTTAACCTCTTATGGGCTTCTGCTGTAGCCAGTTCCTCCATTAGCTCTTCAACTGGCATCTCCTTGTCTGGCTGATCCTCTATTGGTGATCCCCTGCTCTAGATGCCTGTGTGCCAGCAGGTTATGCAGAAATGGCCAGGCAACAAATATCTTGTTGCAGATCTCCAGAGCATACTGCAGCATAATGACAGTATAAAGCAGGCAATGGAAGTGGGCCTTCAACAAATATTCAGAAATCCAGCAAAAACAGACTCAAGAGGTGACACCACTGTGCAGACTAGGACACTTTAATGGATGAAATAAAAGCAATAAAAGAATAAAACTCTGTAGGCACTTTCATGTTCAAATCCAAATGCTTCTTCAGACGTATTGTTTGTGGACCTAATGACAGGGTTTCCTTGAGACCCTTCTTAGTTGATGGACCCCTTGTACATTAGGATAGTCTCATTAGTGAGTTTTTTGTACCAGTAAGTGTTTTTCAGCTATTTAAGTTTCTTTATATATTTTGTTGACATGTTGTTTTGATTATTACAAATATTATGATTTACATATTCTAAGAGAGGATAGTGTTCTATGATTTTTGAATGAGTTTTTTTATTATGCATTGCAATATTGTTCTGTTTCATAAAAATTTATAAGTGTTTTTTGATACTATTCAGAAATTTTTGAGTTTTTATTACTATATAATTTAAGTTTTGTTGATAATAATTTAGAAGTATTTCATAGACATTATGATTTTGTTGATATTGGCATTCACTACCACCTATTGATAAATGATATAGTAGCATGTTTTAGTATCCAGCATTTTAAATGTGCCACCATAATTATTTAATGATACATTCATAAGCTTTTTTATGTTTTTATATACTTTAGGAATTATTTTAATATATTAATGTTTATATATTAATGTTTTTACAATGTGAGATGCATGATTTTAAGAAGAGATGTGATAAAAGATGTATTTAAATGAGTTGGTCATTGCAGTAATGTGATTGTCTGAGTGAGTCTGTTTTTGTTGAATTTGCTATTTTCTCTCAGAGGTGTTTCATCCTTAAACTGCCTTGGCTTTCATTAAATATTCAGAAATGCTGCAGGTCTGTGACAGTGTAGAGTTATACTAAATTTCTGCAATGCTCTGTGGGTTTGCATTGGTGTCATGAACCAAGGCTCAAAAGGTCAAACTCATATCTAACATCACTAATGAGATATCCCTGTGGGAAATCACCTTGCACAAAAATCGGTATAGGTCAGACATGTACTTGAATGATGCACAGAAGCACTATATATAGTACACTGTGCACTGCACACCACCTGGAAGTTAATGGTGTGGAAACCATTTTGGCTGATTTACAAGTGTCCATGTAGACTAGACGAGCACTGAAGGCAATACAGGTAAATTCAGTGCCTTCTAGAACCTCAGCAAAATGAGCTATGACACAGTACTCTCAGATAGTGGTGTTTTTCTCCTTTGTGGTCCATGAGAACTACATACGCCTCTCCACAAGTTGCAGCAGGACACCAAGGAATGAGTAGCATTCATGGAAGAGATGCCTGTAAAATATCCACTATGTCCTTTAGATAAGTTGTATAACTATATTAGTCTTACTGTATCCCTTTAATCTGATCATTTATTGTTCATAGGTTCATAGGTAGGTGCTAGGCTATCTGCCTGAGGGCATTTATAAGCCTAGCCAGAATGTGTTGGCTTTCGCCACCCCTTTAGATTAGTTCCCTGTGCCTCTGTGCAGCAGAGCCACTGAAGTGATTCCCAAGGTAAACTTTCTGTTTTCCATCCACTCGTCAAGGTTTCTTTTGAAAAGTGTTAGCGAGGAGCTCTGCCTAATGTAGATTGGGATCTTGTTCCAAAGCATGGGAAGTCTCTGGGACAGGAATCTATCCCTCCAGCATGTCCTATTTATTGTTGTGGTGGGGTTTAGATCCCTAGAGCATGTGGCTCGAGGAGATAAGGTTAGGTGGAGCATGTCCATCAATTCTGGGTTGGACATGGCCTTGTATGTCAGGCAGAGATCACCTCTGAGTAGGTGGTATGAAACCGAGTACAGCTGTAGTTTCTTCAGTTGAGCTGAATAGGGCATCTGTTTGAGGCCAGTGGTCCTCTTGGTGAGGTACTTCTGTGGTCTTTCCAGCTGTTGCAGGTGTCTTGTAAGGTACATCCCAAATGGGGCATTGTACTCTATGATGGGTCTGATGAGTGATGAGTAGAGGGGCACAATGACCTCTTTTGATCTGGATGCGAACCCTTTTGTGATTAGGTGGGCCACATAGAAGGATTTTCTAACCACTTTGGCAATGTGATTATCAAAGGTGAGATTACTATCCACTTGGGTCCCCAGATCCCTTATTACGTCTTCCATATTTAGGGGACTACCACCTATGTGGTAATTTGTGAGTACTTTGTTTTTTCCAAAGGGGATGACTATGCACTTTTTAGCATTTAGCTTGAGGTCATGATTTTGACACCAGGTATCCGTCTCAGTGAGACCCTTTTGGAGGATGTCTGTGTCAGCCAGAGAGTCAATTATAGCCCCTAGTTTGCAGTCATCTGCAAACTTGGTCAGCCATAGTCCTCCTGTGCTTGCCTGTACCTCTGAGAAGTATATGCCGAACAGGAGGGGTCCTATGACTGAGCCCTGGGGAATGCCACCTGTTACCAGTTTAGAGTCGGACCTAGCTCCTGCAACTCTCAACATGTGGGTTCTGTCAGGGAGCCATTTGGCAACTCATCTTGTGACATAGGGGTTTATGTTCAGGCTGGTGAGCTTGTCTATAATACCAGAATGGGGAATGGTGTCATAGGCCTTAGCGAGGTCTAGGTAGTTTGTGTGTACCACCTTAACCTTGTCTATAGCCTTGGTAACTGTCTCAAAGAAGTCCAACAGGTTTAGGAGGCATGATCTGCCCTTAACAAAGCTGAACTGGGTAGGGTACAGTGTTTGGAGGTTCCCAATGTATCTGTTAATGAGTTCCATGATGATGTGCTCCATAGCCTTCCAGACCAAGCTAGTCAGGCTTGTAGGGCGATAGTTCCCAGGGTCTGTTGTGGCTCCACCTTTGTGAAGCAGAATAACCATTGCTGTGTGCCACTCTATGAGTACGTAGCTTGTGGAGAGGCTGAGTTTGAACAGTGTGTTTAGGTGAGGGGTTAGTTCGTCTTTGAGCTCATGTAGGACGCAGCCTGGGGCACTGTCCAGTCCCATTGATGCTGTGTTTTTGGCTTTTGAGAGGGCTGTTTTAACCTGAGTGTCTGTGATTTCAGGGACTCAACATTCTTCTGGTATGGTTATGGGCCCTTTTGGGGGTGAGAGGGTGGTGAAGTTTGCACTGAACCTGTCTGCCAGGATGTTGTCGATATCAGTCGGTTCAGTGTATTTTGTGCCATTCTGCACTAAGTCTGAGCAGATCTGAGTATTGCCACTTAGATTCTTGATATAGCTAAAGAATGCCTTGTGGTTATCTTTGGAGTCCTTGGCAATTTTTCTTTCAAAGCTCGCCTTGGATGATTTTATGAGGGATCGTAGTTTCTTGCTGATACTGATTAGAGATGTCTTCCCTTCTTGGGATTTTACTCTTTTCTGTACTAGTTTCCTCCTTTTATTGTATAGCTTGTTTATGGCAGGAGTCCACCAGACTGGTTTCCTTTTCTTGGAGGAGTAAGTCTTGGTTTTGCTTGGGATGGCATGATCCATGCATTCTTGTAGGTGCCCGTAGAATGCATTAGTAAAGGATTTTGCAGCTTGGACAGCATTATCCTTCAGCATGGGGCCTTTGAAACTTTCCACCTCAGTCTTAAATAATGTAAAGTTTGCATTTGAAAAGTTTTTCACAGTGGTTTTCTTGTCTGGGGGTGGGGGCGGAATGTGGATATCCAAAGTGATTTGTTTATGGTCAGATCTAACCAGCAAGGGGTTGACCTCTGGTGTGGAAAACCAGTCGTCCATGTTGATGATGACCAGGTCCAATATGTTGTCACCTCTGGTGGGAGTGTTGACAGTTGAACCAGGGCATTTGAGTTTATAAATTCTAGGAAATGTTGGGCAAGGGAGTTAGCACTTGAGTAGTTCTCCCAGTTAATGTTTGGGTAATTGAAGTCACCCAATATTAGGATGTTTGTAGGACCTTTATGTTTCCCAGTGTTTCCAGAAATGTGGAATGGGGTCCTGGACATAGTGGGTGATCTGTAGAAAGCTACAATTTGAATTGCAGTTTTGCCCATTGTTAGTTGCACGTGGATGATCTCTGAAGCATCGTGCTGTGCCACTAACCTGGAGGTGTGGTTATCCTTGATGAATATGGATACGCCCCCGCCTTTTGTATTTCGGTTTGGGTTCTGTGGCCGAAATGTATGGTATGAGTTGTAGCCTGGTAGCATTGGGGTGCTCTCTGGAGCCTTAAACCAGGTTTCTGTTACTGCACATATATCGATTTTCTCCATACTGAGGAGTGCCTCGAGTGTGTGCATTTTGAGGTTTAGACTTCTGGCATTCAGTAGCATTACCCTCAGTTTTCTGTTACTTGTGCTATTTACAGTGGTGGGTTTGTCTTTTGAGCCTTGCCTAAAAAAGGCACTATGGGGGTGGCAAGAGCCTTGGCCAGTATTTGAAAGCCTAAGGCTGACAGGTGCAAGCTGTCTATAGTGAAGCAGCGTGGCTTGTCGAGCATGTCATCCCAGGCAGACAGACACTGGATCACCTTTGAATGACACCAGAAGCTTAGCCAATTGTTGAAATTGAGAATTTTTTCTTTATACCGTGGTATCATTCTTACTGAGGGCAGGATGCTACTCAGGGTCAGGGTCATATTGGCCTGGGCTACATGATCAGAGAGCTCTCCCATGTCTCATTTCATGTAGTCCAGGGAGGTATGGCTCAGGTCATTCACACCAACATGGACAATGACAAAGTCGTATTTGTACTTGTTCTGGAGTGACCTGAGTGCTTGTGGTATGTGGCGTATCCTGTTACCCGACAGGCAGCTAACAGTAACCTTCTCCTTATTTAGCCTAGTGAGTGGGACGTCTGTGTGCCTGACTATAGAGTCACCTATTACTAGTATGTTGGGTATGTTATTTTGCCTTAAGGGCTGTGATTGCATGGCACACTGGTTTTGTGAAGTATGTGTTTCATGGTTTGTGTTGGGGGGTGGAGGTTGCTTGTATGTTTGCTTTGGAGGTCTCTGTTGGTTTTGCAGATTTTTATTTAGAGCCTCCAAGTATGTTTTCATGCATTTATGTGTGTTTTTTGCCAGTGCTGGTTTAATGGGTCTATGTAAGACTGGTGGTGTGATGCAAGTATTTCCCTTCTCCTCTTGACTGTCTGAACCAGTCTTGGGTTGAGAGAGATTAGCCTCAAGTTTGGCTGTATAATTGCATCTCTCACATGTATTAGTGTTTGGTGGTAGGAGGAGGGGGTTGTCTGTGTACATGAGGCAGTTGTAACATTGCCCCAAAATGCCCAGATTCACCAGTTGGACTGGAGAGTACACCTGAAACTGCTCTTTCAACATGCCTGGATAGGTACAGTGAACTGTTTTACTGAATGGCTGGTAAAGTCGATTAGAGTGCCTTGTCCTTCTGTACAGTACAGGAGGGTCTAGTGCTAAGGTTTATAAGTGCTTGCTATAAGTTTTGAGCAAGTGCCGGGCTGAGAAATTAATGTGTTGAGTGCTTAAGTTGAAAGTTTGTCTAGTTCCAAGGGAAAATTTGAAGAGGAGACTTCGTGGAGCCAGGAATAGTTTTACCCTAGCTAACCGGCGCTGCCCAGTGTGCAAAACTGGGCAAATATAGTATTTATAGCAGGGAAATGAAAGAGATGGAAATTAGCCCAAAATGGCCAATAAACTACTAATTTCTGGGCTGAAACCACTCTTCCAGGGACAGATAGGCTGCTCAAAGCTCCTCTCTCTCACAGGTGAACAGAGAACTTCTTTCTATCCAAGTAAGGTATGGGCAAACACAGAGATTTGTAACACAGCCCTGAATTCAGCACTAATTTGAAAACTGGACTATACTAGCTTAGAAAGGTGGGAAACAAGTATATATATATATATATATATATATATATATATATATATATATATATATATATATATATATATATATATATATCTGGTTCCCATTCAGAAGCCTGAAACATCATAAGCCTGAAAATCAAAATCCTGAAACCAAAAGCCTGAAAATTCAGAATCCTGAAAACTCAAAATCCTGAAAGCCCAAAATCCTGAAAGACCAAAATCCTGAAACTCAAAATCCTGAAAACACAAAATAGACATACTGATGTCATTGTGGCTTTGCTATTGTTAGCCCTGTGGTGTTAGGTCATGCGTTGGGGTCAGGTAAGTGTGGTTGGTTTTATTTTAGGGTTAGGGCGGTTTAAGTGAGTTAGGGTTAGGGCAGGTTAGGCATGTATGCAATAGTGACAAATATTGGGGTTAGGGGCGGTTTAAGTGAGTTAGGTTTAGGGCGCGGGTCAGGTGAGTGTGCGATAGTGACGGACCTTAGAGTTAGGGTTAGGGTCAGGGTCAGTTGGTAGATATTAGTGTCTTTATAGTGACATATTAGCATTATTTGTGTTTTCAGGATTTTGAGTTTCAGGATTTTGGTCTTTCAGGATTTTGGGCTTTCAGGATTTTGAGTTTTCAGGATTCTGAATTTTCAGGCTTTTGGTTTCAGGATTTTGATTTTCAGGCTTATGATGTTTCAGGCTTCTGAATGGGAACCATATATCTATATATATATTTTTTTTTTTTTTTGAAAATAAAGCAGATACACTCAAAAAACACTTTAAATACACAGAAAAGGATACTTATTGTTATATATCGCAGTTCAGAGTTGTAGTCAATGCCCCTAGTAATAAAGTAGGAAGAAACACAAATACAGGAAAAGCAGATGAATAAAGTGTAAATTTATATATATATATATATATATATATATATATATATATATATATATATAAATAAATAGAAAACAATAGAAAACAAACAAACCAGTTTAAACAAGTTACCCAATTAACCAGAAAAAAAGCTCAAAACTGTGCCCTGTTCCGGCAGTCTTCACAGACAAGTTCTAACTGCACACCCCTGCTTACTAGGGTGCAGGGGAACCTTCTCCAAAAAAGATGGCCTGGATCAGTGCTCAAGTTATACAATCAAAGCCAGATTCAGTAGGCTTGAATCTGGTCTATGCTACAGCAACAAGCCACA
Organism: Protopterus annectens; assembly: GCF_019279795.1. Taxonomy (NCBI): domain Eukaryota; kingdom Metazoa; phylum Chordata; order Ceratodontiformes; family Protopteridae; genus Protopterus; species Protopterus annectens. The sequence goes on along the minus strand of NC_056730.1, from coordinate 608,897,639 downwards.
CCAATTTCAGAAAAAAACAGTTCAAATAAGCAGGGACAGTAAGCCTGTGACCAGAAATTCCCAGCTCAGAAGGGTAAAATCTAGCATCTCCTTCCACAAGAGTGCAGACCACAAACCTTCTTAATGTAGAATAACTGGCCTGAAGCCCAAGTGCTTAAGCCAGAACTAATACACTTTTAGAATAGCAAACACTGGGCCTTCAATCAGCAATTCCCAGCTTAGAAGGATTAAGCTACCTGTTTTGCCGCAACAGTGCTGACCACAAACAGCCTGTATGAAGCCAAAGTGCTTAAACCTAAAGACTTAGAATAATAGTTACAATTCAATCAGGCTACTACCAAGCAGTAATAAATGCAGCAGAATAAATAAAACTGAACACTTTTAAGAAAAGCAAAATAAAGTAGGAGGAAAGACAAATACGGTAAAAGCAAATGAATAAAGTGCAAATTTTTTTTAAATGCAAGGAGAGAGGAAGGTAGAACCTAAATGGGCTGGCCTTCTCAAATCTTCCCTCTGTATTAAGTAGAGTGAACACTAGACTCAGAATATGATCTCACTGTACTCGGTTAAGTGAGCAAATGAGATGGACCCAGGAGGAGTGTTCTAATACAGACTTACAGGAGGGGTGGGCAATTTGAGAGCCACCAACACTAATACCAACACAGGAACAGGGAGGGAGGATGGGGAACTAACTGCAGAGAGACACACAGCACACTGTTCAGAAACACACAATTAGGAAACAGACAACATGAAAATACAGTACTTTTAAAACTGCAAGTTTGTACTTAACAGAATACTAAAATACATTACTGCAAGTTTCACTTAGCTTCAGCTTCTAATGCAGATGTTTGTAGCCAAGCAAGTCTCTCAGGAGTTGAGCATAAAATGATTTCTCAAACGTTGTGGCTAGCACTTAAAGTACAGAAGAATCCCTCTAGGCTATTAAATATCAGATAACAAAGAAATGATAACACCACCCCCTCTTATAGCAAACAGACACACAGCACACTGTTCAGAAACACAATTAGGAAACACACAGCACACTGTTCAGAAACACAATTAGGAAACAGAAAAAAAATGTTTGTATAAATGAATACATTTCTTGTTTGAAATAGCATCCAAGTCAAAGGTTAACAGTAAGACCTGAAGAAACTGCAGTATACATGGAACAGTTCCCATGTGTGTCTTCGGTAAACCATCAGTGTTGATTACCTATGACAAAATCTTCAGGTCATACACAATCATTCAATCCTAGCTATACTAGACTGCTTTACTTTGCTTGGATGGACCAGTAATTCTCCAGATCAAGTCCTGTTCCTTTGTCCAGAACACATGATGCATACAGTTTAATTCCGGATTACATCATATTTATTTTACAAATGTGCTATGTGATACTTTTAAAAATCTTATTTTGATTATAAAGTTTAGTAAAACGTGCTCTCTGCAGAGTACAGTAATGTTTAGTGCACTGTGCTAACTTAGAAAAGGACAATAGAACAACAGACCTTCATGCTACTAGTTTTACAAGTGGACAGCTTTCTTTGTCCATTACACTGCAACAATGTACAGCTGGCCAAGAGAATAACGGCTTCATGTTATCAGTGTTACATAAGGTTGTAGGTGTGTATTAGCTAATAGCTACTGCAACTTTTTTAAGCCAAGCTGTAGATCCCAAATATCAAGTTCTTGATCAGTGTTAGCAGGGTTTTGGTAGATGAAACATTTACAAGCAGGGGCCTGGGACATTAACTATTTACAGGCTGCCTGTGTCCATCAGAGACATAGATACCAAACCAGGGATGAATCTAATGTCCCCTATCCAATTGTGCAAGTTACAGTTGAATGAGGTTAGGGAGGATCTCTGTTTCACATGGATGGGGAGCCTGTTCCAGAGAAAGGATAGTCTCTGGGATATATAACTGTCTCTCCAGCAGGTCCTATTTATATTACAGGCAAGGTTTAAGTCTATAGAATAGGTAAGTCTAGTGCTATTTGTTTTGCAGATATACATAAGGTCCAGCAGGATAGGGTCTGGCAATGCCTTGCATGCCAAGCATAGATCGTCCCTCAACAGCCTGTAGGAGACATAATACAGGGATAGGGTTTTAAGATGATCTGCATAGGAAATGTTACTTATACCCTGTATTCTTTTAATGAAGAACTTTTAATGAAGAACCTCTGTGGACATTCTAGTTGTTGGATGCGCCTGGTCAGTTACCTACCAAAGGGGGCATTGTACTCAATGACAGGTCTAATGAATGCTGAATACAGTGGAACAATGACCTCCTTGGACCTAGATGCCACACCTTTGTTTATAGGTTGCACACAATAGAATGATTTCCTCATTATTGTAGACATATAATGGTTAAAGGTTAGATAAATGTTTATGTGAGTAGCCAAGTCCTTATCTACTGGGTCAACTCTTAGGGGTGTGTTATCAAAATGATAGTTACCAGAGGTGGATGACATCCAGAAAGATACTATTATGCATTACTTGTTATTTAGTTTTAGTCCTTGGCTCAGACATAAGTTATTTGTCAGTGTCACCCCTTTCTGGAGAACATCAGTTTCAATGGGGACTCTATGACTGTTATGAATTTGCAATCATCTGCAAATATGGGCAGCCAAAGGCCACTGATGTTGCCCTTGACTTCAGAGAAGTAGTTGCCTAAAAGGAGTGGTCCCAGTATCAATCCCTGAGGGACTCCACTTCTGACTGGCCTCTTTGTAGTGGTGGACTCCCAAATTCCATTCTGGGTCCTATCTGTCAGCCGGCTGGCTATCCACCAGGTGATATAAGGATTTATACCTAAACTGTTGAGTTTGTCAACAAAGCCCAAGTGGGCATTGTGTCAAATGCCTTGGCCGGATCAAGGTAGGTAGTGTGAACCATTTTGCACTCATCTATTGCTTTGAGAATCTTCCCAAAGAAGTCCACCAATTTAACTAGGCATGACCTGCCCTTGAAAAAAAAAACTGGGTTGGATCCACTGTCTGGAGGTTTTCTATGTCATTATTGATCATTTCCATGGTAATTCTTTCCTTGGCTTTGCATTTGAGACTAGTAAGACTTAAGGGTATGTAGTTTTCAGGGGTCTGTAGACAGCCACATTGCATTCTACACTATGTACATGTCTGTGTAGTGTGTGTGTGTGTGTGTGTGTGTGTGTGTGTGTGTGTGTGTGTGTGTGTGTGTGTGTGTGTGTGTGTGTGTGTGTGTGTTAATTATGTATTCTGTTTCTCGTCTTTTGTGCTGTCAGGTCTGGTTTATGACTGAAATATATTTTCATACAGACAGTCTACCAAGTTATCACATGAAATAAGTAAAAATCATGCTATTTTTCTTTAGAGTATATAGGAGCTATCAATCTATATATTAGTAAGACTATGCAGAGGAAGGTATTACAGAATACAGAGCATTTGGCCTTGATTAAGTTTTGTTCTACACTTATTGAAAAAAAGAGTATGGGAAGTTCCCCAGACAGTGCCCTGGTCAAATTCCCCCTAACTGGTATGAATATCTCCTTGGGTCTCCCCTGAAAAGGGAACCCTGTCAACAAAGAGTAAATGAAATCTTTCACATTTATTTATCCTTTTCTGACCAGGTTAGTCCCACTAGGTTAGCAACTTCATTTCAGGGGAGATCCAAGGAGGTATTTATAGTACTGGGGGGGATCTTGTTAGGGAACTCCCTCTATTCTTTTCAATAGCCATGGGATCCATATTCACCTGAGCTGTAACCAATTGGACGGGGAACAGGAAATTCATCCCTGGTTTGGCACCTATGTCTCTAATGGACACAGGCAATCTATAAATGGCTCATCTCTCAGGCCCTAGCTTGTAAATGTTTCATCTCCCAAGCCTCTGCTTACACTTATCAAGGGTATCAGAAGTTGTCAGAGATTTGGGATGCATGGCTAGGCTTAAAAAGGCTCTTGTGGTTGTTAGCTAGTAAACACTTCTGAAACAATTCAAACAAATATGACAGCAGTTTGATATTTTATCCAAATGACAGCACACCATACGTCTTAAACTCTTAGTGCAAGAAATCTAGACAAAGCCTAAAATAATGGGGAGACAAGGGCCCAAAAATAGGGACACATTTTAAATATTCCTGATATACAGTTAGAAAGTTGCTAGAATAACAAGATTTGTGTTAGAATGCATTTCTGAAGGATGTAAAGTCTAAACTCAAATACATGTCATTATTTCCTTCGCAGTCTATTTCACTGCACTGTAGTATCAGCAATAGAACCACAGCCTTCTGCACCACTGCAGAAAGTGCTACTATTTTTTCCACTGACAGATATGCAATCAGATTGGTTAAGGATGCTAAATCTTTTATTTTGCCTCCATGGAAATGGAATAAATTATCTAATAGATATAATGCAGGCTAAGTAACTCAATACTGTATAACCACTGTTGAGGGATGAAAGTTTAAGATATGAGCAATAAAATAAAAATACACTTTCTGTGCCCTGAAGGTTTTGAACGTTGACTTTCACCTAATTCACTGTTAAAAAGTAAGGTGATTTTTTCAGAATGATATGATGAAAAAACAACCATGCAACTTTTGATTCTAGATCTGGCACCTTGCTCCTGAAATGAGAGTATTTGTATGCGCTTACCCTATACAGGGACTTTTATTCCTTCCCCCCTTAAAGAATAGGTGATGTCAAGCAGCTATTGAAAGTAGCTACTCTTTCTCTTGGTGTCCCAACAGACAGAGGTAACAGAGGATGAGTAAGTGGAAATTCCGGTGCTTTTATCCCTTCTACCCATCACTGATCTCAGAGTAAAGAGCATTCTCTGTGAAATGCCCTACATGTTGCCAATTATAATGGAGTGATTTTGTTACTACTATGATACTATACAGAGTTTCTATTATGAAAAAAAAAAGCTGAGAAAGAAACATAGCTAGTTTTAGACACTGGCAAACTCCATTGTGGCTGGGAATCAGTGTTTAGGAGAGTCTCCACCGTCAGGTAGCAATGACTGATGGTATGAAGAATACTAGTAACTAAACATTCCTTCAGTAGCATTAAACTTCAAAGACATTTGTTTTTGCAATGAAAAACAAAGTCAGATCATTAGTACATGGAGCAAACTTAAGCAGGTTTCGGTAAATAAATGAGCTTCATGATTCCATTAAATGTGCTTCAGGTTCCTGACTTTGTTAGCTCATACAAGACCCCCATGTTTCACTTAAAACTGTTGAGTGACATTTTTTCACAAAAAACTGATGAGTACCTGAACTGCTTAATTGTAAAGAGGGGCCCAGATTCCTTTATATTACTACAAAACCTTTGTCTCTGTTAATTCTGACAGGGCCAGACTGACTCTACTTATCCTACCAGGGTCTTTTTGTGCTATTTATACTGGTAGACCAACTAATTTTCTTAATTGTGTAAGGATCCTCTGATAGAAGGATTATTTCTGCTGTGAGTTTTCTTAACAAGTTTGCTGGGATTGCCTGACTCTGATAATATGCCCGGAAAACCTTGTCTTAGATTCACCTGCTTCTTTGCAGCTAACATGGCAGTTGCCCTGTTTTCTGTGTATTGCATTGAAATAGGAGGTAGTTAAGACTGAAATAAGTAATAGTTTATGATTTGTTTTACTACATTGAATAGTTATAATTTATGCTTATACTCTCCATGTTAGCATGTTACATTATGTTTTCAGTTATAAAAAGGAGGAGGGGGGACAACAGGTATTACAGAATGCATGTTAGTTTGCAGAAACTATTATCTAATACTGATGTTATATTAATTTATTTATGCATTGTAAAAGTAATCTGCCAGTACTGTCATTATTTGTCTTTTGGCTTTTCCCGGTAAGGGGTCGCCACAGCGGAACTCCGGTCCACTAATGATTGGCAGTACAGTTTTACGAAACGCCGAGGTGCCAGCTCGACACTCAACCTACAACAAAGGCACGCCCATTTATGCACGCATGTCTTTCAAATGCTACCCAACTGTGGGGAGGACAAACAGACTCCACACAGAAGGCACTCCCAAGCCCAGACGAGAATTGAACGGGAGAACCTCTTGCTGTGAGGTAACAACGCTACCACCATACCACTGTGGCAGTAATACTGTCATTATTGTATGCATAAGAATTTGCTTGCTCACACTGACTAGGCATGTATATATGGAGCAAAGTGTTGTGGTTCAGCTCATTAAATTGTTTCTGCTTTGTGCATGCAGGACAACATGAATGGGTTAGTCAGGCAGAATAAAAGGATACAAAGTATAAAACATTAAATGGTTTATATGATGTTGAGACTAGGCTGTGGATTTGTTCATTTTTGTTCCCTTACTAGTAGCAGATAAGGATGAAAATGTTATTGTCATAAACAGAACTCTGTGGGACAGGCTGCCTTGGTCCATTGCAGAAATGTGTAACAAAACACCTCTAAAATAAGGAGTAATGTATATACTGGAGAATGTGGAAGAAGGGGTTTAATGGAATAGGAGAGAAAAGGGAGATGTTGATAGGGAGAAGTGATAGAAGGTGGGGATGTTAGATTAAAGGGATTTTTATGACAGAGTAATTGTGGTGCAGGAGGTGGAGGCATAATTATAGGGCAGGATTATAGTCCCTGCTAGTGATTTCCAAACTGTACATTACTGGGCATCCTAGAATGTTAATGCTGATCCAGGATAGACACTCACTAAATCATGCTTGTGGCTACAGTCTAAGTGTAATGTTATCTAAGAGTTATTGTGTCTTATTATGCTGCATTACAAAGATGCACACTGGAGTTCCAAAAGTGGAAACCTTAGAAATTAGTTTCTCAGTGTTTGCTTTATTTAGAAGCCTAATAGATCAGGTTGTAAACAATGGCTGAAAGCTGATGCCTCTTTCTGGGTGTTCATTCCATAGTCAGAAAATAGACATCTAATTTGATAATTTGTTAACCAGCAAATATTGTTATGATTTGTGGAAGCTTGTTAGCCATTTCCTAGGTCTAGGGAAAGTGGAGAAAGCTGTCATAAACATACAGAACATACAGACTCCACACAGAAAACAGCCCAAGTCAGAACTTAATTATAGATAGTGGAACATTAATCCAGAAACCTTATCCACTCACAAAATAAACAGTCCACAATCTATGTTGTGCCCTGCTGTGAGTAGAAAGCAAGGCCCCATGTATATTCTAATGAGTGTCATTACAGTAGGTAATTTTGTACATCTTTATCTGATGCTTATTGCATTTTACATTTCGGAAACAGCATCTGCAGCTGACTTCAGTGTTCTTTTTTGGACCGAGTAGCGGCAGTTGTGTTAGTTCCTGTGTGAGCTCCCAGACACCTCCATTCTTGAAGCTTGCACTTTATGCATGCAATCTGAGAAGCCAGCAATACAGAACTGTTCTGTAGTATGCTGCAGTGTTTCAGCTGCTTTCAGTTCTACATTGTGTTATTATGTGTTATGCATGCAATTGTCTCTGAGCATTCTTAAGAAACAATGCCTGGAACAGAGGCATTCGACTGACTGCATTACCTCTTAACCTCTCAGAGCAGGAAATCTGGACAAAGCCATAAATAATGGGGAGACAAAGGCACAAAAATACGGACAGCTTTTAAGTATCGTTTTTGCAAACTTAGAAAGTTAATAGAATAGCAGGTTTTGCATTAGCATGAATTTTCTGAAGGGTAGGAAGTCTGAAACTCAAATGTCTGCCATTATTTTATGACATCAATTCTTAATGATTTGCCAGTGTTTTGCAAGAAAAACACAATTTTATGAGAAACAGATCAAAAATATGAGGCAAAAATCTGTACATTCAGAGAACATCTGGACAGTTGAGAGGTATCATCTTATAAAAGCACTATAAACTAATAGAATGTCAGCTGTCTGCCCTGTGCCATTGCATGAAGGCTGTGGCTGGAATTAAATAGTTCAGTCTGTCAATCTTGCTTCCAGTTTTCTTTCACTATTAGGAGAAACACACACACACACACATACACACACAACATCTAATCTATGACAAACATCACTTTTCATTATTGTTTGACCTGTAATTTTTGTAACAATCATATACAAGATCCTAATGTCAATGCCTGGTTAACACATCGGGAGTCAAAGTCTAGTTGTTGCTGTTGTGTCTTTTGGCTTTTCCCGGTTAGGGGTCGCCACAGCGGAACTCCGGTCCACTAATGATTGGTAGTTGATTTTTACATGCCGAGTTACCAGCCCTGATGCCCAACCTTCAACGAAGGTACGCCCATTCACTAGTAACCTTCCAAATCCTCAATCTACTGTAAAATGTACTGTTGGGAGCCATCAGTTGATAAGACGGCTACCCCATTTTTTAATGTTCCTAATAGTACTTCAAAGACTGAAAATAAAAGTGTGCATTTCTTTTTTCCATAATTAAATTCATATATTTTCAGAAGGGAATATATTGTTTACTTTTATATGAAAAAGAATCTTGGATTACATTAGCTGCATCATAATGTTACGTACATGTTGGGGGAACATTCAGAGAAGTGAAAATATAGCTGTGTTACACTTGCAGGTTTTTTATATTAATTCTTTATGGTGTTAGATTTCATCCCAACAGAAAAAAAAATAGGTTATTTTGTGGAATGTCACATTAGCATGTTAAGCTTCAGTCTTCAGTAGTAACGAGAGAAGTGTCATTTAATAGTATTACAAGTACTGTAATCACAATAATTGTGAAAGACATATGGTTTTGCATCACAGCAGAATATTTGCATGGAACTGGAAGCGTTGGCCTGTGCATAGCTGCTTAGGTTTATAGGGAAGTGCCTGGCTAGTTACCCATGTTAAGCCTTGCCAATTTCCCTTCAATGATAAGAATCAGCCCTCTAGTTTCTGTCTGTGAGGTAACCACCTTAAGCATTAAGTCAACACCCAAATCAGTTAATGTCATCTGTATAAAAGTTTAGCATCTCTGAGATCACAGTAGCATGGAATAACCACAGCTTCTTTCTAAAAAGTTGGTGCAGTCTCAGAGTGGTATATTTAGAGAGAGGAAGTATGAGGATGCAAGCCCATACTTCCTCTATCTATATGTAGACACAGGAAGTGTGAGGTTACAGGCCCCTGCATCAAGGGGTCATAGTCTGTGCAAAACATAATTATATACTGTTTTAGGCATTTTTATTTTGTTTATGAATAATGCGTGATTTTTCATAGTTAAGTTAGAAATTGTCATTCATTTTTTCATTTGAAAATATATATTTATACTCGAATATTGTGAGATTTGAATATTCAGTCATCATTACTGTGACAGATTATGCCCCTTTCAACCAAGTGACCAAGCTCACTCATGTATGTTACTCACTCTGTTTGTCATCTGAATGTAACTTTACTAATTGTAATCTGAATGTAACTTAGTGTGTTGCATCTATATACTCTTATGATCTGTATTAACATTGCTCAATAATTGTGAACATTGCCATAGCTAATATTATTATTTATATAAAAGTTTATTTTTTAGTACTGATTTGTATAGAGTGTATTTTACTCCTATGGTTTTTATGTAAATTTTTGCCTTTTCAATTACTTGGAGCTTTTCTCTCTGGGCCTCCACTGAAAAAGGACTTGTGTCCAGTCAGACTTTCCCAGTTAACAGATGTAAAATAAAAAAAAAATAAATAAATGTACAAAACTATAATCTCTAACAGGTTTCTTGTTACAAAGTTATTTTCAAGGCCCTTAGTGTGAAAGATATTATGAAACATTTTATGGTAAATTGATGACAAATTCCAGAATTTTTCATGAATGAGAGGTCACCAAACTCTTGTAGCACTGGTCCTGCTCTTCTTTTACATTCTGTTTCCTTTTATTATGGCAGTCTAACCATTATGGGCTTGGAGTTAAGTGTTATTCCTCTCCTTCTACTAGGCAACAATTAACCAGTGCAGTTAAAAAGTCTACTGCAATATATGTCTGAAGATAACAGGAAAAGACTGAGAGACTCAAATAGTTACCATATCAACTCAAATAAAGAAACTGAAAAAGAACTAAAATAAATAAATTATGTCTTGTACTAGATTTTTGGAGGAAGAGGGGCCTCAAAAGTGTCAATAGTCCTTTAGTGTAGAACAAGCAAATCACCAAGGCTATGTTGTAAGGTGTGCACTATGAGAACATTTGAAAAACAGAAGCAATATTCATTCATTTTTTTTAGCTGACGTTTGTACATTTTTGATAGACCCCACATTGGTCCATCTCTCGTGTTCCCTACTGATAAAAATGTGAAAATGCACTTAAGAAGTTTGGTTGGTAAATCTAGTACAATAAGATTTTGAAATTATGAGCTATAAGCTAAAGATCCATATTGCACAATATGTTGTAAAAGGAAACAACTGTATTTATCCTGGGTGAGATCTCTATGACACAAGCTGTTTTAACCCCCATCAAAGGTTAAGGAGCACATACTGACTGTGTGAGACATTGCCACCACTCAATAAGCTGTCCTACGGCAGTCAACTTGTTTACAGGCATTCCCATGGGTAGAGAATATGTGAGGTATAAAGCCTGAAACAAAAAAATACAGTATGGGAATAAAACATTGCTTATTACAGGGTCACAGACAGTTGCAGTAATAACTACCTACTCATGACTCCTTCCTGGCAGGTTCTCCTTTGAGACATTGTTATCATATGTCCTCACATTGCAAGTGCTTACTCCTTCAAGCTGCAATGTTTTCTCTTACATGTAAAGTAGCAGGACAGCTCAAAGCAAGTGTTTTATGTAGGGGCAAGCCCATCTACACCCACATACTACCCCAAAATTTATACACACCATCTTACAACACTAACGAATAGAGAAAAGTCTCCAAAACTGTGTAGAGATGTCTCAGCCAGTAACTTGTTTTACACACACACACACACACACACACACACACACACACACACACACACACACACACACACACACACACACATGCACAGATATGCAAATATGCTATCCCTTCCCAGTATTAAGCCAGAATGCTACTTGTGGTGAAGGATGCAGTTCTTCAAAAGCATAGTTAGGGTGAAGGAAAGGGAAGTGTTAGTGGTGTATGATTGTCACATGCTATTTGGTTTTAAGTGCATTAAAGCCAGTGTTGTATTTGTGGTCAAAGCTGAATTATATTAGTATTCCATTTGTGGCATAAATTTCAAAAGAGAAAATAATTTTTCTCTTTTCTTTCTTTCAGAGCCCGGGGTCACTACATTTGACCTAGATACTGCTGAAGCTCTGCCACAAGGGCCAGCTTCCAAATATTTTCACTGAGAATTTTGTCTTTGTACAATGTAAGCAAATTTAACTTAAAGAATCTTGCTGTGTATTAACTTCATCCAGTCAAATATGTGCCTGCCTGTGCTGGAAATTACTTTTCAACATCCCTCGACAGAGTTGTCCCTGCACTCTATTAAGTTGTCCACTGTCCTTTCTCTTGACCAATAGATTACACTGTATATATCAGTTTCTTAATCTTCTTGGATAACAGGTTTCTGCATTCAGATAATGAAAGAAAACCTGTGCTACTTTACTTTGTATTGGGTATAATCTAATTACTCTGTTATAATTTGACTTGAGGATTGAAGCCTACTGTGCTCAGCCTTGCTATGCTTGGCTTCACTTGGTTACTTTACCCCCAATTCCCACTTACCACCTCTTACTTTATTATTATACTTCCTACACACACACACACACACACACACACACACACACACACACACACACACACACACACACACACACACACACTACATTTGTGACTCCTATTCCCCAACCCTCTCAGACAACCTTGCTACTGTCATACAAACACTCCTGTTTCTTTATACCTAATTCCCAACTTCCATTTAATCTTTTAGCACCATTCCCAACTACCTTTCCCCCTTCTATACTGCTTTACTCTGTATACATTGATAGTCTCACCCCTCCCTTACAGCACCTATCATTTCTACATTGTATGTTCCACTTTTTCCAAATAAATCCACACTTCTTCCTGTTTTACCGACATTCTCAAACTCTAACCTTTTAGACCCCATTCCTTACATTCCAGAAACATTATTAGGACAACCTAACTCTCTTCCTTCATAGAAAATATTTCTTTCCTACCTGCCATCTATCAGCTTTCAGACTCCGTCATCACTAAATATTATTTTACCCAGCAACTTCTTTTCTCTTCTTGATCTGTACTTCCCCACTACCTGACAACTATAACATACAAATTCTTTTACTTAATCATGCTACTGCTCAGCTTATCCTCTGTTCTTCTCCTGTTACTGGGCAATCTCTCATCCTACCATGACTCTGTAATAGTGCTCAACATATCTCCAACCCTGTCCCAGCACCAATTTATGCTTCCTCCCTACACTCTTCACACATCACATCAAATCTATTTAATGATGCCCCTCACCTTTACTCCAAATATAGACTGATTAACTTAACTTCAACTCAAACCAAAACAAAATTAGGACGAAAAATAATCTCCAAAAAACAAGTACTGAAAATTTCGAATGTAATAAAATCCTTCTAGGAGGAGACATTCCCCTTATTTCTGGGTCCACCTATCACAGTGAACATCAAGAAAATTATCTTCCACATGGGTTTGGGTGCCTAGGCAGTGAGACATTTCCCTGTGGTACATTTAACTGGGGACACATGGCTGAAGTGACATTCAGGTGCAGAGAAATATGGCTGTTTGCAAATTCCCTGTGGGCAAAGAGAAGAATATGTTGCCATGCCCACAACTTCAATAACCAAATGCAGAGGGGGAAAACAATGTCCATGGCCCCCAAGAGAACATGAGACAGCAGGCAATATGGCAGGCATCAGCAGCAGGCTGGCCAGAGGGCATGTCAGTGGCAGTAAAAATGCATTGCACAATGGGCAGTGCCTTTATAATTGGTGTGCATGAGGACCACTACCCCCTTCACAGTGTCTAGGGAACATTACCTAAAATGCATACTGGAGCATAAGTGTGACTACAGTAGCCTGCGGGATTTCCTCCATGCTGTAGCACACTTGTACATGTTGTAGTTACATGTATGTACTGTACACTGAGCACAACACTCATTACTTCTTCTGCCTCCATGCATTTGGTTATTAAAGCTGTGAGCATGGCAATGTGTGCTTCTCTTTGCCCACAGGGAATTTTGCAAACAGCCATATTTCTCTGCAGCTGAATGTCACTTCAGCCATGTGTCCCCAGTCAAATGTAGCACAGGGAAATGTCTCGCTGCCTAGGTGCCTGAACCCCTGCTGAATTACATGCCTGGATTACCCAGCATAAGCCTGATATTCTCACTGTAAATCAAACTTGGCTTAAACCCAGTATAAATGACTCTGAAATTACACCTCTCTGCTATACTATCATCTGTAATAATGGTATAAAGAAGAAATATGCTGGTATTGCTTTAATATTTCCCAACAACTACTACATTTTCCCTTACAACAAACCAATACCAAAATTCAATTGAACAGAGTGTCATATAACTTTTCTGAAATTAAACAATTATAAACAAATGTGTATTACTGTTTTTTACATCCTTCCTGGTGACAATACAGCTATACTGGAAGATATCCTATAATGGATATCCATAACAATTCAGTTAAATTGTTGAACTTATTTAAACTTTATTTGCTTTAATATTGCTGCACACTCAAGTGTTCTAACTTGCACTGCATTTGAATTGTTTTACTGCTGTTTTAGCTGATTTCTGTAAAAAAAGTTCTAAGCTTGTTTTCCACCTTTCCTGTAACTAGTCTAGTCCAGATACGTATTTGCTGTATCCAGGACTGTTTGTAAGCTTCTGAGCCCCCTGCAAGCCTTTCTGTGCTGGTGGGAAGCCTTCTAGGCTATCAGTGGGAGTGCTAAACACTAGGTAGCCTATCTACCACAAGAGCAGTGGTTTCTAGCCCAGAAATTGTAGTTTAGTGGCCGTTTGGACAGTTTTTCCACCCCCTTCAACTTTCTGGTTTAAAAGCCGGCAATTGCACTTGTTTCCTGCCTTTCATGTAACTAGTCTAGTCCTGATACAAATTTGCTGTATCCAGGACTGTTTGTAAGTTTCTCAGCCCCCAAGCCTTTCTGTGTTAGACGGAAGCCTTCTAGCTTATCAGTGGGAGTGGTAAGCACTAGGTAGCCTATCTACCATAAGAGGAGTGGTTTCTGGCCCAGAAATTGTAGTTTATTGAACATTTGGGCAGTTTTTCCATCCCTTTCAACTTTCTGGTTTAAAAGCCCACGTTTGCATGGGTTTGCACTTGTTTAAGCTCCGCTCAGCAGCAGCGAGCTGAGGTAAACTATTACTGGTGCCAGAAAGTCTGCATTTCAGTTTTTTCCTTAGATCTTGCTAGTTTTGCTCTCTTGCACTTCAGATCGCCTAATTGTTTTGCACTTCAGCAGTTTTTTGCAGCAATTATTATAAGACACATAAGAGCCATCAGCACTAGTCATTCTTCACAGAAATAGCTCCAGTACTTAGTAGTTATGACCACCCCTCCTGGCATGATTAAAGGGCAGTTACCTGTTCTTTCTCTTATTAACCTGGTGCACTTTGGCATTCTGAGGCAGTGTAGCAACTGCCACATGTACACAGACAACCCTCTCCTCTTACCTCCCAACATTCAGACTTGTGAGAGATGCACTTATATCACCAAATTGGGAGTTATGCACTCTCCATTCTAGACTGGTTTAGCTGGTCAAGAAAAGGTCAATACCTGCACCACACCACATGGAACACATAGCCCTCCAGAACACCCACTATCACAGCTCTCACATAAAAACACAAACCACACACCTTTGCGGAGGCACTCAATAGAAATTTACCCAAACAACAGAGACCTCCAAGACAGAAATGCACTCGACCACCACAATACAGCATAAACCACAGGACATATAGCTCACCTCTACAGTGTGCCCCACAACCTAAGCCCCTAAGGCTAAACACATTGCCCAATACACTAATCATAGGTGACACAATAGTGAGTCACACAGATATCCCACTCACTAGGTTGAATAAGGAGAAGGCAACAGTCAGCAGTCTATCAGATGCCAGAATCTGAGACATAACCCACACAATCAGGTCACTCCACAACAAGTACAAGTATGACTCTGTCATTGTCCATGTGGGTGTGAATGACCTGAGATGCACCTCACTGGACTACATGAAAAGAGACATGGTGGAGCTCTCAGATTATGTGGCCCTGAGCAGTTTCCTGCCAACACCCAGAATGATACCACAGTACAAACAAAAAACAATTGACTTCAACAATTGGCTAAGTTTCTAGTGTCATTCTAAGAGGATCCAATATCTGTCTGCTTGGGGCAACATGATTGACAGACCTCAATGCTTTGCCAGAGATGGCCTGCATCTGTCACCCCTGGGTTTCTGGTACTGGCTAAGGCTCTTGCCACACCTATAGTGCCGTTTTTTAGGCAGCGTTCCAAAGACCAAATTACCACCATAACAGCTATAAATAAATGCAATCTGTGGGTCATGCTGCTCAACGTTAGAAGTCTAAATCTCAAGATGCACTCACTCGGAGCACTCCTTAAAATGGAGAACATCGACATTTGGGCTGTAATGGAGATCTGGTTTAAAGCAGCAGAAAGCACGCCTGTGCTACCAGGCTATAACTCATTCCACACTTTTCGGACCCAAAACATGGACCGAAGCTCCAAAGGCGGTAGTGTCTCCATATTCGTAAAGGATATGCACACCTCCAGACTAGTAGCCCAGCATTGTGCATCTGAGATACTTCAAGTACAACTAACATTGGGTAAGACTGTGATCCAGGTCATAGTCGGCTATAGGTCCCCAGCCATGTTCCTAGACCCTCACTCCACATTTCTAAGCACTCTGGAATCTATAAAGGTCCAACCCAACACTCTCATACTAGGAGACTTCAACTACCCCTCCATCAACTGGGAAAACTACTGAAGTACCGATGCACTGGCCCAACACTTTCTGGAATTCATCAATTCCAATGCCTTGGACCAGCTCATTCTTACCCCCACTAGAGGAAGCAACATCCTTGACCTGGTTATTACTAACATGCGCAACCATTGCTCTACACGAATAGTCAATTCCTCCCTGGTTAGATCCGACCACAAACTAATCACCATGGAAATCCACATCTCACCCACAACCCCCGCGAAGGTATCCACCATGGAAAACTTCTCCAAATCTGACTTTGGACTCCTAAAAACAGAGGTGGATAACTTCATGGCACCATGCCAATGGAAACTAGATGCATGACTGCCAAATCATACACCAATGCACTGTACGAACATGTACATAAATGCATGGAACTAGCCATACCCAACAGAACCAAGATGCTCTCCTCCAAAAAAAAGGAAGCCAGTCTGGTGGTCCCCTGCCATTAATAGACTCTACAGCAAAAGGAAGAAACTGTTGCAGACAAAGGTGAAGTCCCAAGACTGGAAAAATTCCCTTATTAGCCTCAACAAAAAGTTGAGATCCCTCATCAAAACCTCTAAAGCCAGCTATGAAGGCAGAGGTGTGGCAGACACTAAAATTAACCATAAAACCTTTTTTAGTTATATCAAGAATCTTCATGGTAATACCCAGATTTGCTCTGAGTTACTGCACAATGGTACTTCCTATACTGAGCCAAAAGATATTGCTAACATACTGGCCGACAGATTCAGTGCCAACTTTACCCCTCTCTCCCCCATTAAAGGACCAATCTCAATACCGGAAGAATGCCAGGCACCCTGCATTACTACAGCACAGGTTAAAGGTGGATTGTCTAAGGCCAAAAATACAGCTTCCATGGGACCCGACAATATCCCTGGCTATGTTCTACATGAATTACAAAGTGAACTAGCACCACATCTGTGTGTTCTGTTCACTCACAGCCTCACCTCTGGCTTTGTCACTACCAAATGGCACACTGCTACAGTCAGCCCTCTCCATAAAGGAGGAGCAACTACAGACCCTGGAAATTATCACCCCATTAGCCTGACAAGTCTGATATGTAAGGCTATGGAGCACATCACCATGGACCTAATTAACAAGGATATAGGGAATCTCCAAACTCTAGATCCCATGCAATTTGGTTTTCTAAGAGGTAGATCATGCCTGCTCAACCTGGTTGACTTTTTTGAGTCAGTCACCAGAGTGGCGGATGAAGGTAAGGCAGTTCATGCAGCCTACCTCCATCTGGCCAAGGCCTTTGATACCATTCCTCACTCAGGAATTATTGATAAACTCACCAAACTAGGCATCAACCCCTATATTATTAAATGGGTTGCAAATTGGCTCACAGATAGAACAAACTGTGAAAGTAGCAGACTCCAAGCCAGACTGCTGACCAGTCATGAGTGGAGTCCCAAAGGGATCGGTCCTGGGTCCTCTTCTGTTTGGCATCCACTTCTCAGAAGTCCAGGCCAACATGGAAGGACTCTGGCTGACCACATTCACAGACAACTGCAAGCTGGGAACCATTATTAACTCCCCAAGTGATGCAAACATCCTACAGAAAGGCCTCACTGAAACCAATGACTGGTGTCAAAACCATGGCCTTAAGCTTAATGCCAAAAAATACATTGTCATCCCCTTTGGGAAAAACTCAGTTCCCACTAATTACCACATCGATGGGAGACCACTGAACACTAAAGGCATTATAAGAGATTTGGGGACCTCTCCTTCGACCACCACATTGCCACTGTGGCCAGAAAGTCCTTCTATGTGGCACATCTCATTACCAAGGGTTTTGCATCCAGGAAGAAAGAGGTCATCATTTCTCTCTATTCTTCCCTCATTAGATCAATCATAGAGTACAATGCCCCATTTGGTATGTACCTCACTACACACCTGCAACAGCTGGAGAGGCCACAAAAGTACCTCACAAAGAAGATCCTTTGCCTTAAACACATGTCCTACATGGACAGACTCAAAAAACTCCATCTATTCTCTGTCTCATATCATCTGCTAAGAGGCTCTCTCTGCTTGACCTACAAAGCCATGTCTGACCCAGCTCTGTTAGAAATGCTACATCTAAAGAAATCCCAATCCCTACTCACCACACACTTCAGAGACCTCACCCTTATTACCACAATCAACAGAACATGCTGGAGGGACAGGTTCATAACCCCGAGACTGTCCATGCTATGGAATAGACTTCCCATACATGTCAAGCAGAGCACCTCACTGGCCCTCTTCAAGAGAAATCTTGATGAGTGGATGGGAAATAGAAAGTTCACCCTGGGGGTAACTCCAGTGGCTCTAGTTGATAGAGGCACTGGGAACTAACGACGGGAAGCAAAATACCAGGGCACTTCTATGGGCAAGTCTTGTAAAGGCCCCAGGGCCATTAGCCTAATACACACCTATAAATCTATAAGAAATAATGCTACTAGGTGATGTGGATGTCAGTTGGTTGGACATAAACTCAAACTCCCCTACATCTAGCTTGAACTTATTTGGTTTTACACAACTAATTCATAGCCCCACACATTATAGCAAGACATCAAATTCCATATTAGACTGGATTCTAGTATCAGTCCCTAGCAAATATACCACCTCAGGTACAATGTTTAACTGTCTCAGTGATCATATCCCAGTCTATACAACCAGACATCTCACACATTCATTTAGACAGCATGTTTATAAACCAACACACGACATTTACAAGTTTAACCAAGAAATGCTCATTACTAACCTACCATCTATTAACTGGAACTTCCTAAAAATCCTCCCCTTAGATGATGTAACTGAATTTAATACAACTTTCCCTAATATCCAAAATAGTCTGGCACCTTCTAGAAGAAAGAGACTAAAACAAATAATGCAGTCTGGCTATCCAAAAAGAGTAGAATGTTAATGCAGGATAGAGGAAAAAGTATGGAAAAAATGACAAAAATATAAAACACCACAATATCATAAAAACTTCAGAATGGTTAGCAATTGTACTGAAAAGCAAATAACTCATGACTTGAAACTGAAATACAATGTAACTCTTCAACTCATATTTCATAGATAGTATAGCACCTCTAACCATGGATTCACCAACATCTAATTCTAACCCTGCTCATCAACCACATATCATTGCATCCACTTTCACCTTCATACCTTTGCCCACATCTTATGTAAAACTACTCTTAAACAAACTCAAGCCATGCCGATAACATTGCTTACTCAGCCTCAATACTTAAACATAGGTCAGTTCAATAATTCCATATTGTCTCTTTCTCTCTGGAAAAAGTCACACATTATCCCCCTGCACAAAGGAGGAAATCCAACAGACATTACTAACTTCAGCAATCTTAGCCCCCTCTCCAAAATACTTGCAAAGTATTCAAAAACAATTGCTAAACTATCTCCCACAGGAAGAACTCCTATCCCCTCCACAACATGGCTTCTGTCTTTCCCACAGTACTAACACTGCACTTCTAACCTATATAGATACTGTCAATAAGGTTAGAGATAATGGTAGACTAGTCAACTCCTTATTTATAACTTGTCTAAAGTCTTCAGCACAGTTTGTCACAGCAAACTTCTACTTCAAATGTCCTCATTAGGTCTCTCTCAGCCCACCCTTCTATGGCTCAAAATCTATCTATCCAATAGATAGTCAGTAAAATGGCACTCCAGCCTGTCTCCATACTTCCCAGTCACCACTGGTGCCCCACAAGGTTCTATCCTTGTTTCCCTCCTCTTTAACATCCCCACCAACACCCTCTACACATCCACACAATAGGTCTCCCCAGTACAGCACACAGATAACTCCACACTCATTTCACATCTGGCAATGTGACACACCAGCAAAAAATTAGTCAGGAAGCTTTAACAGCAACTGAAACATGGTTTTGTAACTCACAAGTCATGCTCAACCCTAACAAAAGAACTACTACTTTATTCCCCAAAATCCCTCTACCATGAAAAAAAAAAATTTAAAGTCCTCACTCTTGATAATGCAACCATTGAAGTCACTTCTCATAGCAAATTATTAGGGATGATAGTGGATTAAATTCAGCCTGCATATACAAAATTACATAAGTAAAACTCATCAAAAACTAGGGATGCTTTAGAGATCCCAAAACTTTCTCACTGATGCAACTAAAGCTACATTTGCCACTACTTATCTCCTCTGCACACTACTGTATGGTGCTCTGGTCTATGTCAGAAGACTGAAAGTTCAAAAGACTGAAAATCAAAATATCGAAAACTCAAAATATCGAAAATATTTTCCCCTCATGTGGGGGGCTGTGCCCCACATACCCCCTGTTTTTATATATATGTATATGTATATATATATATATATATATGTGTGTGTGTGTGTGTGTGTATGCCAAGTCATAAGATCACACAACAGTGGAGAAGGGACAAATTCCATTGTTTTAGATATTTTGATTTTCAGTCTTTTGAACTTGATTTTCAGTCTTTTGAACTTTCGATCTTCTGAAGGGGACCCGGTGCTCCCATACTTACTAACCTTTAGGCATCACAAATTAAAAATTTGAACAATGCTATAACAAAGTTGGTAAATTTGCAGCAAATACTCCTTTCAGAACCTACCGCTGTATAGCACTAAAAAGCCTAAACTGGTTAGAACTACTCCATCAACTAACATATACACAGCTTCTTAACCACCTATAAAATTATCCAGAATCCATCTGCTTGATCAGCACTAAATACAATTCCACACAACTATGTTAGAAGTTAGTCATTATGATCCAATGACCACATACTCCTCTCTGTCCATAAACCTATCAAGTCTGCTGGGCATTGTCTGTACTTGTACCATGTTGTTAAGGCCTGGACCTACTTATCTCTATCCATCAGGTGAATAACCTCCCTCCCATCCTTTAAAACCATTAAGAAAGACTCCCCAGCCAAAAGCTGGCTCTGTTCTTGGTCGACACCAGAATAGACTATATCCATAAATGTGGACAAATACCTGTTCATACCTCACATCTCCTTAATCTCCCTTCTTCACCCACTCTCTTTCTTTTATCAATTTCTCTCCCCTTGTTTTCTACCTAGCCTATTTTTCTTTCTCTTTGTATTGCAATTCCTGTTTGTATTATACTAACTTACCTTTTATTACTCTATAAAGTGGCCAAAATTTCTCTAGCTATTAAATCATGTCATATAACGTGTGTATGTTCTTAACCAATGGTTTCATATTATGTCTTATTTGATATAATTATTTAAACTGTATTTGTATACTATCTTTAAAGACTGTAAAATTATACTTCTTAAAATGTTTTGTAATACTTTGAAGCTTTCCTCCCTGGGCATCTGCTGAAAATGGGCTCCTACACAACAGACTTTCCCAATAATTAAATGTCAGTAAATTAAATAAATACCAAAAGGAAAAAATACACCTTAACTCCTCCAGCGAACTCAGCTGTAGTGTTAAATGCTGAAGATGTATACAAGCAGAGCAAAAAGCTGAACAAGCGGTATGACACTGCTTTGACCATAAATTGATCAAAGTTTATCCAAAAAGTTCAAAATATTAGCACTTTTGCCTTGCTAAAAAAGGCATCATCAGAGATAAAAAAAACAGTCTTAAAAGAGGCTTATATAAATTTGAAAAAACACGTGAACAAGCTGGAATGCAATTGCAATTAACCTGCCTTCCACTTAAAAAGACAGCCCCCAGGATTCAGTAAAATCCATGTAGACCCTTCACGGAATGTATCTGTGTACACCACCACAGTTTCTCCTCTGCAACGTGCTATACATATTAATTATGGTGCTCTGCTGAGGGAGATCACAGCAACACAGATATTGAATCCATGTAAGACTGAGTTTGCAAGCTGTCCCTTAATTCTGGACAGTCCAGAAAAAGTCTGGACAACTAGTAAGCACAGCACAATACCTTTCAGCCTGTTGACCTGGACCGAAAGGTGTACAAAACATTTTATTTCATTAAACTGCAATTTTATTTATTTATTTTTGTTTATGTGCTTGTTTGTGCAGTGTGGCACATTGCTTAGCTATGCTTAGGTTTGCTCACGTATATAGCATACATCTGCTAGACATCTAAAAATAGAAACAGGATGTATTAATTTTATTTTTTTTTTTTATTTTCATGTGCTTGTTTGTGCAGTGTGGCACATTGCTTAGCTACTCTTAGCTTTGCTCACATATACAGCAGATATCTGCTAAACATCTAAAAATAGAAACCAGATGTATTCAGTTGTTCTAGTTCTGGCATGCTTAGCAACACACAAACCCATGCAGTTAAGCTATGCTATGCTTATAGGCACCTTTGCAGTATATCTGAAGATATAGGTGGGCCCCTTCACTATTCCAGGGGCTAGACAGGCTGAGTCATAACCCACAATGTAGTAGGTCATGGGTTCAAGCCCTTGGAAGTAATACCTTTTACGTATATTGCTGTGAAACTGTGTCAGGTGACTGAAATATCGGTTCGGTTTAAATTAAAAAACTGTTACATTTAGAAAAGCTGGGTGATGCTAAGTGTTGCTAAGCTCCACTTAAACAGGGTTTGTGTAAGTTTGCATGATGCTAAGTGATGCAGCATGTTTTTGAAAGCTACAGTATGATGTTTAAGGGCAGGAATGCAGCCTATATAAAGGCCAATAGGTGGGAATTTCACATCATTCCTTGGAGCCTGACCTTGACCGTGGATATGGCTGCTGGTGTTGGAGAGGGGGTGTGTTTTAAGGCACAAAAGTGGGGTGTGCAGGATTCCAGAGTTTTTATTGGACTCCTGATGCAACACCACAAACCCTGGCTGTTGTAGGGTGACTACCAGGGCGCAGATTGTAAGTCTGAGGTCAAGGGTAGTTTGGCCAGGGACCTACCAGTACAACTGGTATCCCCCACACTGGTGAGCAGTGTCATCACCATTATGATAACATGTACCATAGGAAGCGGGGAACCTTGGGCACCTGGATCCAAGAGTCTAGAGATGGACACACCCCACAGATATGTAAGCATGTTTTCCAGTAGTTGATTAATATAAAAGCTGAATCTGTGCAAAACTGGTATGCATAATGGTTTCCTTCTCTTACCACAGCTGCAGAAGAGAGAACTCGCAATGTAAAGTCCCATGCAAGGCGTTTGGCCAGGATGAGGGAAGCACGTGGTATGTAAGAAAATTAATAAAGTAATAACTTAATGCATAACTTAATAATACAATATAGTAAATACAGATATTGCAGTCTTAACAGTCATGTATGAAATACCTGGGACATCATACATTTTTATTAATGTATCAGTGCATATCTGAACTGGTAAAGTAAGTTAAAGCAAGTAAGCATGCAGTACTGTGTAGCATAGCTTCCAACCATCAATTAATGTTATAGTCTATCCAGATTAAGAGTCACTGCGTGGTCTGCTCATTGTCTGAAATATGCTGTACATTGCACTCAATAAATGAATAAGGTAAATGAGTAAGT
This sequence comes from Protopterus annectens, assembly GCF_019279795.1. NCBI lineage: Eukaryota > Metazoa > Chordata > Ceratodontiformes > Protopteridae > Protopterus > Protopterus annectens. The sequence goes on along the minus strand of NC_056730.1, from coordinate 608,874,253 downwards.
TCACAGAAATCCTAGAAAGCTATCAATGTGTGTAAATGCCAGATTTGAAGCAACAATAATCAATAAAGTGTAAAAGGAGATGGTGCTTTCATAATTAAGCTTTTCAAATAAAAATGTTCAGTATTCCTGTAGTCACTGGTTGTGGATTCTAATCTGACACCAGCCAACTGAGAAATTTAAAGTGGTCAATAATGTTTCAACATATGACATACATAAATTTTGTTCAATACCCAGATTAAGTGTCAAGGGTGTATTCTGCTCATGTTGTCTGATATATATTGTAGGTTGCAGTCAATAAATGAATAGGGCAAATGTGTAAGGTAACAGAACTCCTGCACAGCTATGCATGTGTGTAAATCAAGATTTGACACATAAACCAATAAAGTGTAAAAGAAAATGGTGCTTTGATAATCAAGTTTTTCAAATAACATGTTCAGTATTCCTTTAGTCACTGCTTGTGGGTTCTAAACTGACACCAGCCAACTGAGAAATGTAAAATGGTCAATAATGTTTCAACATATGACATACATAAATTCTGTGTAATACCTAGATTAAAGGTCAAGGTTGTATTCTGCTCATGTTGCTAATATATGCTGCAGGTTGCAATCAATAAACGAATAAGGTAAATGTGTAAGGTAACCTATGCATGTGTGTAAATGCAAGATTTGACACTATAGGTCTCAATAAAAACATTTAAAGGAGATGGTGGTCTGATAATTTATTTTTTTTAAAATAAAACATTCAGACTTCCTGTAGTCACTACTTGTGGGTTCTAATCCCACGACATCTAACTGAGAAATGTCCAGCTGTCTACTGTACTTAGTGTACATGAACATACCTCTTAACTGTCACGAGTTTTACAGAATGTAATGTCTACTGCCATATATGTCTGATCCTTTGATTTACAGATGTATGACATTAAGGGAGGGTGGCCTAATAGTTAAGGTGTTTGCCTTGAAAACACAAGGTGCAGCATTTGAGTCTCACAAGGGACAATTGGCTAAGCTTAAAATGGCTCACAGGGGCAGTTAGCTTAGTACTAACCTATGAACTTGAAATGCAATTTAATGGCAAACCTGTTATCAGAACACCTTGCTACTAATGTATGAGCACACTATGCAAAAATATTCCCTGTCGATGTGCCTTTGTACCACCATTTTGTATGGCTTGGCCCATAATGTCCCTTGCTAACAGGTTGAGAGCTATGTATGTGCAACATCATATATACAATATAAGCAGTCAGTGTTCTCACAACTGAAATCTAGCATATCTAGAAGTGTGTAGTTATATTATCTGTGAGGTTACTAATGTTCTACTTTTTTCTCTCACCCCATCCCTTCTCTTCTTTTACTTATTAACCATATTTATTATTATCATTTGATGATATCATATTATTTGTCATTACCTCTTATGTTGGCCTTATGTATAAATTAATATTGCTTTGCTGTTAAAAAAACTTTCATTTACATTATTTATTGTTATGTTCCTCATTATATTATTTCAGTTTGTTTCCATTACTCATTATTGTTTTCTTTTATGTTATTAATTACATTTGTTTTGGTTATGTTTATTTTTTCTTATGTTTATATTTCATTTATTACAGCTCGACAAGGTAGGCTGGTTCCCAGTGATCCACCTACCTTGGCTTCCCTGGCCAAGACACTGGGTCCCAGAACATGTGAGCCACAGCCTGGTGGTGCCCCCTCTGCTGCCCCTGTACTACCTGCTCCATTGGGTAGTTCCACCCCACAGGCTGGGTGTGGTCCACCCTCTGGGAGTGGAAGTGGAGGGGTGCTTATATCACCCACGATGAACTGCCAGGCATGGTGAGTAGGCTGCTGCACCAAACTGTTGGTGCATGCCTACACCAGATGGAGAACATGTTGTCCATCCTGATGGGACAGCCTCACCCCAGGCACTGGTGTCAACCATTGCCTCCACAGGAGCAGTGAAGGTGCACTGCTGACAGTCCCATGGGTGAGGAGTTGAGTGACACTGCTACCATGTCTGACATCCATGGGACTGGGATTCCACAACACCCTCCCCAACCAAGATCTTCACCCCCCCCTCTTGTGTCACACACCAACAGTGCCTGCTGTCTTGTCTGTATTGTCTATCTGCAAAAGCTTCCTCACCTTCCCAACTTACCTCCCCCACACAATTGGCTTGACAATGCACTTATATTGTCGTCACCCCTGTCTCCGGTTGTGACAGCCCAAATCAGATAAAAAGTGTTAAAGTGCACAGTTATTGCTGTTGAAGAAATGAATAGCTATGGTTCTTTCCTACACCCTTCCTGCACATACCTACCTGTCTTTCATTATGTTTTCCCTCCTGCTTGCGCCCCTTTTCACCACTGTCCTATCTCCCTATTTTTTCTTTTCTTTAAATAATTTTCGCGTGATGCTTCACAATGCACAGCTTCACTTAGCTATGCTAAATGGCGGTATATTAATATATGTCTTTGAAAACATAGTAATCATGTTCAAAAATTACACCTGCACCATATTTTGTATCCAGGACCATTGCACTTGAAGAGCAGTGCATCAACTAGCCAAGCCACACAGCCAGTTAATTAACACAGGTGTTTTAAACTAACAGCAGGTAGCTGTGCAATTATTTCTACATTTAAAAATACACCTGTTGTAAGAGTGACTCAGTAGCTGCATATGTTAATGTTTTGAAAACATTAATTGTTGGTCCACACAGTCCTGGACTCAAATCTAGTGGTGTCTAGGATTTAAAATACATGGTATGTGTACATCACCATTATAAATTCTGATATGTATGACTATCTCATCACCTACTTATACACACAAAGCAGTACATCTTGGAATGTCTGCTTATCAATAATGGAAGTCAAAGGCTCACAGGACCACAGTTAAACTATTCCTATTACAAAGCTAGAAAGGGCATAGAATGTGAGGTCATGCATTAGTATGAATTCACAGAGGATTTTGAAATATGTAATTCAAATGAGGTCATGTAATATCAGACTGCAGCACACACTGATTTGCTATTGATATTACAAACAACTGCAGCTGCACAAGTAACATACATATATGGAGATTGTGCTAGAATCATAGGTTGCCAGCACACACATTCCAGATGGCTACCATGACATAACACATGCATTGCCAGTTGTCCAACTGCTTGACATAATGGTTAATGTACCCCCTACCTGATTCGAGGACACACACCAGGCATGTTACCTTTTACTCTGTTAATGATACCTTTGGTTAACATACTTACCTTAAACACATACCTTAATGCCCAGTGGGATGAGTTCCCTCAATCAGGCTGTGGCTGTATACCAAGGCTCTCACAGTTACCCATAAATGTTGTTGGCCTGCACATTCTGCAGTCTCTCTGACTATGTCTATTGCCTGCAGCAGAAGCATCCATTTCAGCCTGTAGCACACACATCTGAATGTAAAAAGTAGCTGCTACAGACATTCTCTCTGTGCTGCCATAGTATCTTTACCCCAGTAATTTCCACCCCAACATATGGGAAAGGGGGTGAAATCTACACTGATTCCTTATATCTTGTTGAATAGTTGCATGGGATTGGCTGATTATACTGCAAATCAGGTGTGTATGCTGCATTTAGCATTCCTGAACCACAGATTGGTTCAGAGGCAATCACCTGCTAATGAGAACTATCTTAAAAAGGCAAACTCCTAGCTAGGGGAACCATTGTGTATGCTAGTTAGTTTGTATGGTTAACTAGTTGTCACACTACTTATATATCTGCATCTTTCAACAGAGGAGTATTGTACTCCATCAGGTATGTAACCATTTTGTTTCCAACATGATGCATATATTTGAATATACTTAGGAGGAATGGGGATTACATCAGTAAACCTTTCTTAGAACTGTACCAATGACATGCCCTAGATCTCCAGCTGTGTTACACCTACAGAGGATGTAGACTACAGCAAGGGTATAATACTGTCTGTTAACTAGGTAAACAGATCTCCTGGATGCTTCCTTTGTTAACAGTTGTAACACTACAGTGCTATTTAGTTGGCACTGTTGTTTAAACATGTGTTATGAGGGGTGGGGTCCAGTTATGGGGCACACTACAATGGACTCCTGTGTTGGGTGTGTGATCATATGTGATTATCTGTCATGGCATAAACAGGAGAATGTCACTATTGCTACTATCCTAGTTGGTCCACACCCTTTGTATGTTTGGCACATTGTTGAATATGAGATGTGTAATCAAGCAGGGAATACCAATAGCCTTCCTTTATTGCTGTATATCTACACATGTGATCCTGATATGTGTTCTCATTTATTTGTATTTCAGTAAATAGCATGCATGCCAGATGCTGGCCACCTTTCACTGAGGCAGAAAACAACCTCATCATTGAGGCCTTGAGACAATACTATCAATTCTTGCTGTCCAGGGGAAGGGCAAATAGGCAAGAGAGTGCAGCCTTGTGGGATGGACTGGTGCATACCATTAATGCCGTGGGTCACCAGAATCACATATATGAGCAGGTGCAACACCATGCCATGGATATGATCCACATGGCATGCAGACTTCCATTGGACATGGCCAGGGATTGTCAGGTCACTGGCAGTGGGCCTGCAGAAGAACAACCTCTGTCAGCCATAGAAGTCTTGGTGAACCTTGCAACACAGGACAGCTCCCAGGCATCCATCACCCAGTATGTCATGGATGTAGGTGCCACCATTTCCACCCAAGAGGAGCATCCAGGTATGTTTAGTTGGATCAGCATTGGAATACTGTAGCATTCAATGTGTCAGGGTGTACATAGTTTTATGTGGGTGTCAGGTGTTTTATGGAGGGGGAGGTTAGCAGTTTAAAGCTCATGCACAGATTGTGACCTACATACCTGTAACATAGCAGCTACTGTAAATGGGAGATTTTTGGACATATTACCAATGTTATACTGTAACATGTGATGCTGTTTACATTACCTCTCTCTCAAATATTTTCAGGACCATTAGGAATAGGAAGAGGTCATGCTCCTCCTACTGGAAGCACAAAACAGTTTTGTCAGAGATGTAGATTAAGTTCAATGTATTTGCTAAAGTGTCTTCCCAGGCCTGCTGGCTGGATTGATGTACTGTCTGCATGATTGCCAAATGTACAGATATTTTCTGATTGTACACAATTTAGGGTCATACCCATGCCTTGTAGGTGAGACCACAGTGATTGACTTGACAGTATTGTCGGGGCATTACAGACTGCCATAACTGACAACTGTGCAAGATTCTACAGAATGTCAACAGTGTACATAATTTATGTTGTGCTCATGAAATCCTTGTTTAAACAACTTTTATATCATAGTAATTACAGATTTGGGCTAGAAAATAATGTAATCATGTCCTACTATATGAGGTTGCGGGCTATACAAGTCTGTAATAGTGACAGCAGTGTATACAGCTTAACATATATTGCAACATAGTACTGCAGAGCATAGTAGTGCAGCTATTAATGTGATGTTTTCCCTTTTTAGCACAGGTGACCTGGAATGTTATTTTTTGTCCCCTTCACAACCTGATGTCAGTGTCTCTTCAGTGTCTGATGATGGTGGTGGCCAAGGTGAGGCACAGCTCGGGGTTGAAGGGGCTGAATCTGTCACAGAGGTTTATATCCCTCATCTACCCTCATTATCACTGTACACAGCCAGTATGCCTATGCATTCCCAGTCCTCTGTGGCCACAGATGTTGGACAGTCAGAGAGTGGTGACACTGAACAGGGAAGTGTGGCTACTGTGGCTGCAGTGACTGTCGACACTGGCCATAGTCAAACAGTTGGTATGGTTCCACACAGGCATATTGATAGGGGTGCTCATAGGATGCCTGCTGTCCATCCACCACCTGTTGCAAGTGTCCCATCACATGTCCCTCAGTGTATGTTTAGGGCCATCATGGAGGCACAGGCACATTCAGAAAGGAACTTCCAACGAATGCTCAGGGTTATGGATGCAGCACAGTCTGACATCTGTGATTGCCTCCACTGAGTTGCTGATACCCTGTAATGGTTGACTGATGCAGTGGAAAGATGTTAGTCTGAGACAGATCGCATGCTATCTGTCTTGGAATACACGTTGTTTGCAATGGAACATCTGGTCAGAGTTGAGCATCAGCCTCATGGACGTATGTCAGCAGCTACATCTGCTGAGAGTCCATGTGGCCATGCACAATCACGCTCCCATAGTGGCAGTACATGCAGCACTCCAGAAAGGGGAGATGGGGGTGTGCTATCTACACCAAGATGTGGCAGGCCATGGGTTCATGGTGATGGGTGTTCACGGGGAGGATACATTCCCAGCAGACAGCAGTCACTCTCAGGTAGTAGCTCAGCATCTGACCTTGGGTATGAAGGTGCTAATGCAACTCCTGCTAAAGCAAGTTCTCATGTTCAGGGGTGCAGACAATGAACTGTCAGCTCTGCCATGCACGGCTAAAAGCTGTCCAACATACAGACATGTAGGACTAGCACTGAGCTTGGCTGTGTTCACACAGACACTTGCACACCACTATCACATTCAGGTCACCTACAGACACACACCCCACATTTACATGGTCCATCTTGCCTGCTTCCCTTCCTGACTCACACACACACTTTCCATCCTATTGGGCCAGCTTAGGCCTCCTTCACCTCCACACAACACCCTGTGCAAGTGATGATACCTGTGCCACTTCTATGTCATCCTTTTCATGAATGCAGGGAAATAAAGCTATGCGTCTGATGCACAGGGTGACTATGTAGATTAATATGTATTTGTTTCTTCCATTGCTTCTTTTGACATGCTACTTGTACTGGTCAGTGACAGATATTGTACGTTGACATTTATAATGAGTATGCCATAATAATTTGTGTATATTACTTTGGATGCTGTTGTAATGGCTGTGTAGTCACACAATGAAAGGTGTCTCATAGAAAAGTTTACATTTCACTTTCAGGATTGTGTAGGACACACCCTATGGGTACTCATTTACAATCAACCCATCAACATCAAAGCACAGGACTGAATGTCAGCACAGAAGAAAAATGTCTTCAGAATGGTAAAACAGTACAGGTTTATGGGTCCATACATCTATTAGTGTTTAATAGGCTAGTAAACACAAGGGCTTCTTTAAGCATGGCCATGCATCCCTAAACTCTGACAAGGAGTGATACCCTTGATAAGTGTAAGCAGGGTTTTGGGAGTTGAAACATCTACAAGCCAGGGTGTGGGTGATTAATTGTCTACAGTTTCCCTGTGTCCATTAAGAGACTTTGGTCCTAAAGCAGGTATGATTATCCTGTTTGCCATCCAACTGTGTGACCTTCATTTGATTTGCGTTAAGGTGGAACTATGCTTCACATGCATGGGTGCCTGTATAGGATGTAGTCTCTGGGTTACATATCTGTCTCTCCAGCATGAACTAGTTGCACTACAGAAAAGGTGTAGGTCTGTAGAACAGGTAATTTCTATGCTAATTCTTTCAATGATATGCAGGAGGTACAAAGTGGGGTCCGACACCACCCTGTATGGCAGGCATATACCTCCCCTCCAACACATGTAGGAGACAGAATACACAGATAGGGCCTTGATGCAGTCTGCATGGGACATGTTACATAAACCATGTAGTGGTTTAGTGTGAACCTCTGTGGATGCTACAGTAGTTGGGTATGCCTGTTTAGTTGCATACCAAAGGTGGCATTGTACTCAATGATAGGTCTAATGAATGCCAAATACAGTGGAAAAATGACTTCTTTGGATTTACATGCCATACCTTTGTTTATATGTTGTGTAACATAGAATGATTTTCCCAATATTACAAACACATGACAGTCAAAGGTTAGATCACTATCTATGTGTCCATAAGTCCCTGACTACTGGGTCAGCTGTTGGAGGTGTGCTGTCAATACGATATTTACCAGGGGTGGATGACTTCCCAAAGAATAGTATTGTGTAGTTCTTGGGATTTAGTGTTAGTCCATGGCTCTGACAACAACTGTATGTGTGTGTCAGCCCCTCCTGTATAACATTTGCGTCAGTGTGGGATTCAATGACGGCTCCTAATTTGCAATCATCAGCAAATTTAGTCAGTCAGAGACCACTGACAGTGGCCGTGACTGCAGAGAATTAAATGCCTAAAAGTAACAGTCCGAGGAATAATTTGTGAGGGAGTCCACTGGTGACTGGCCTCATTGTATAGGTAGACTCCCCAGTGCTAACTTCCTGGATCCTGTCTATGAGCCACTTTGCTATCCACCGGCTGACATACTGGTTTGTACCTAACCTCTTGAGTTTGTCAACAATGCCTGATGGGGTTATAGTATCAAATGCCTTGTCAGCCCATGGAAGGTGGGATGGATCATTTTTTCCTCATCTATTACTATGGTTACCTTCTAAAATACATCCACCAAGTAGGGTAGGCATGATCTGCCCTTCACAAAACCAAACTGGGTTTGGTCCAATGTCTGCAGGTGTAGTACATTCCTATTGATCACTAACAAGATAAGTCTTGGCTTTACATATCACACCACTGACACTTGTGGGTCTTTAGGGTCTGTAGATGGCCCACCTTTGTGCAGAGGGATGACTGTTGCTGTCCTCCATTCGTGAAGCATGATGCCTGTTTGGTGGCTACAGTAAAGTACTAATTCCAGAGGCCCTGAAAGGTCATGTTTCATGCTATATATATTTAAGGCATACTGGGATATTGTGTGGGCCCATTTATGCATTGTACTTGGTCTTAAAGAGTGCATTAAGGACCTGATCCCAAGTGATAGTAGGGATACTTATATTCAATGGTATTTCCTGAAGGAAGGTTGAGGGGAGAGAGGGGTAATGGTGGAGCCCAATTTATGAGCCAAGAGGTTTGCTATATCATCTTCCTGATTATAGGTGGTCCAAATTACAATGACATATGCACTTACTGTCTTACCTTTGCAGTTGTGGACATAGTTAAAGTATGCTTTGTGGCTGTCCTTGGCCTGGGAGCCACAACTTACATCAAATTTGGCTGTGGTATACTTCATTTGTCCTCTGATGTATTTGTTTACTTTGAGAGTGCTTTTAGTCTGCTGTGTGGTGCACCCCTATGATTTGCCATGGGTTTCCTCCTTCTGTTGTACAGCCTATTGACTCTGTGATTCCATCAGGATGACTTGATTTTGAGTTAGGTCTGTACTTCTCCCTGGTGGGTATGGCTACATCTATACAGCTAGTAACATGCTTGTACAGGGTTTCCGTGAACACATCTGCAGAGGTTGCAATGTTCTCAGTGTTTATGGTGGCTTGAGATTTGGACAGTGTATCACCTAATAGCTGAAGGTCAGCCTTACAGTACTTCCTGAATATTCCATGTGTAGATGGGGGTCCATGTTTTATTTTTATTTCAAAGGAGAGCATTTCTGTTTGGATCTTACCATGGAAGACATTACAGTATGGAGTGCGCATGACTCTACCATATTGCCGAGGCACACATCCAATATGGTTGCTCCCCAGGTTGGTGTACTGGCTATCTGGTCCTTGGAGTTACTGTTTACAAATTCCGGGAATCTCTGTGCCTGTGTGTTCAGTGTCATATAGGATTCCCAGTTAATAGTGGGATGCTGCAAGTCACCTATGCATATGGTATTGCATGGGATGGCTAGTGTTTCCAATGTTTAAATACATGATATGGGTTTTCCTGGGCAATTGGGGGAGGCTACAGCTTGTCCTGTTTGACAAGCCTTGAAGTAGCATTAGTTTTGATGTACACACATGTAGACACACCTCCACCTTTAGTCCCTGCCCATGAAGTAGCTGTTCTAACTGTGTGGAAGGCATGCTAACTTTGCACCATGACTGCTGTTCACGGCTTTAAATCATGTGTCCGTGACCACACAGACATCTTCTGAGAGCTCAAACACTATCTGTAAGTATAGTCTAGGAAGGTATGTCACAGGTCATGTACTCCCACATGGACTATGACTGGGTCATATCATGAGATCATAGGAACTTAATAGGCTAATGGCCCTAGGGCCCTTACAAGCCTAGCCAAGCTCTACCTTTATTTCCATGATCAACAACAACTGCACCTGTCCAAGAGGGACACAGCTGGAACTTCCGGGGTGAATTTCCAGTTACACATCAAATTGTCCAGAATGCATTTTAAAATTACCAATGTGGTGCTCTGTTTGACATGAAGTGGGAGTCAATTCCAAAGGTGTGGTAACCTCTGAGAGTCAAATCTGACCCTCCAGCATGTTGTATTACTCTCATATACCAGGTTAAGGTTTATAGAGTGAGTAACCCATGTACAATTTGATGTGCGGATATGCAACATCCCCAATAAAGCCTGGTCGCAGATTGCCTTATATGCAAGGCATAGATCTCCTTTGAGAGTAGTCTGCATGAAAAATAATAAAGTGACAGTGATTCCAGATGATCCGCATAGGACAGATGCTGAAAACCTTGAATTATGCTTGTGAGGAAGCTTTGTGGTCTCTCCAATTGCTGCAGCTGCTTGCAAAGGTGCATTCCAAAAGGGCATTGTATACCATTATTGGCTTGGTGAGGGAGGAGAGTATAGAGATGTAATAAATACTTTTACTCTTCTGGGTGCAGTGGCCTTCATATGAGATGAGCAATATAGGATGCCCTTTATACCACTGTGGAGACATCGTGATCAACGGTAAGTTTACTGTCAACCTGTGTGCCCAGGTCTCTCACAAGTGAGTGCATACACAGGGTTTTTTTGCTGAAATATGAGTTAGTAGGAACATCACACTTACTGAGAGGGATGCTAATACAGTTTTATTGCACTGAGGTTAAAGCCATGGGTTTGACATCAGTCAGCTGTGTGTGTAAGACCATCTTGTAGGATGTTGTCATCATCTGGAGCTTCGATGACTGCCCCCAGTTTGCAGTCATCAGCAAACGTTGTCAGCCACATATCTTTATTTTACCTTGTACTTTGAAGAACTCCATTCCAAACAGTAGAGGTGCCAGGACAGATCGCTGTGGAACAACACTGGTTACAGGTGTGCTGTTGTAGGTGGAGTCCACTATTTTCACTTGATAGGCACTATCTGTGTGCCATTTAGCTGCCCATCAAATGATATAGGGGTTGATACATAGCTGGGTGACTTTGTCAATGATACCTGGCTGGGGGATAGTGTCAGACATCTTGGCTACATCTAGGTAGGCTGTATGCACAGATTTCCACTCGTCTAGGTCCTTGGTGACTGTCTTGAAGAAGTTCACAAGGTTTCGCAGGTATTGTTTTCCTTTGAAAAAACTATAAGGGCAGATTTTTGGAGCTTACCTATGTCTTTGTTAATAAGGTCCATGATGATTCACTCCATGGCCTTGCAGATAAGGCAAGCCAGGCTAAGAAGTCTATATTTCCCAGTGACAATGGAAGCACCACCTTTGTGCAAGGGAAATATGGTGGCTGTTTTCCATTCATCTGTGACAAAGTCACTGGCTTCCATTATGTTTGAAAGGAGTACCCAGTGGTATTGCTAATTCCTGTTACAGGCCATGTTGGATGCACCCTGGGATGTTATCAGGTCCCATAGATGCTGTGTGTTTGGCCTTAGAGAGGGCATTTAATACTTGCTTTTTATAGATGCAGGGTAGGGGACAGGTGATATGTATGTCATGGGGTACATGAGGCAGGGACAGGAGAGTGAGATATTCACAGACCCTATCAGCTGGCAGGTGAGCTATGTCCACAGACTCAGTATATGTGCTATAATTAACTACCATTTCAGCACTGATCTGGCACTGTTCTTTTAGGTGGCAGATGTAACTAAATAACACCTTTTGGTTGTCCTTTGTGGTAAAAGCAGAGGACTTCACAGGAACTCCTAGTGGCTTGTTTAAGCTGAGTAGGGAGTTTCCAGCTTAGGATTCATACCCTCTTAGTGTTATACATTTATTTTTTCCTCTTATTGTAAAGCCTGTTAATGGCAGTTGTCCATCACGCAGGTTTGATCTTCCTTGCAGAGCTTGTTTTAGTCCTATCAGGTACGGCCTAGTGAAAGCAGTTAAACAGGTGTTTGTATGAAACATTGGTCTACACCTGGTCATAGTTGCCTTTTCCATTAAATTCATTTAATTTTTCTTTTGTATCCATTTTACAAACTATGTTATGGCCCAGCGGGAAACAGTATACATTTTTCAAGTGAATATGCTGGCTGTTGGTCGTTGTATATTAGGTTTTTGATAAATAAAGATATTGGGGACCTACAGACACTGGATCCAACCCAGTTCGGCTTCGTTAAGGGCAGATCCTGCCTCTTAAACCTGGTTGATTTCTTTGAAACAGTCACCAAGGCCATTGACGAGGGGAAGGTGGTCCACACAGCCTACCTGGACCTCGCAAAAGCCTTCGATACAATACCCCACTTTGGCATTATAGATAAGCTCACCAGCTTAAATATAAACCTCTAGATGGGTTGCAAACTAGCTCAAGGACAGAACCCACATGGTTAGAATTGCTGGAGCCATGTCAGACTCCAAACCAGTTACAAGTGGCATCCCACAAGGCTCAGTCCTGGGACCTCTCTTGTTCGGTATATATTTCTTGGAGGTACAGGCCAACATGGAAGGACTGTGGCTGACCAAGTTTGCAGATGACTGCAAACTGGACACCATAATTGACTCTCCAGCCGACACAAGAATCCTCCAAAAGGGCCTCATAGAAACAGACAACTGGTGCCAGAGCCATGGCCTCAAGCTAAATGCCAAAAAGTGTATAGTCATCCCCTTTGGCAAAAACAAAGTGCCGACAAATTACCACATAGGTGGTAATCCATTAAGTACAGAAGAAGTAATTAGGGACCTGGGACCCAAGTTGATAGCAATCTCTCATTTGACAACCACGTGGCCAAAGTGGTTAGAAAAACATTTTATATAGCCCACCTAATCATGAAGGGATTCACATCTAGATCAGGGGAGGTCATTGTGCCTCTTTACTCATCCCTCATCAGGCCCATAATTGAGTACAATGCCCCTTTTGGGATGTACCTTACCAGACACCTGCAGCAACCGGAAAGACCCCAGAAGTACCTCACCAAGAGGATCAAAGGGCTCAAACAAATGCCATATGCTGCCCGGTTAAAGAAACTCCAACTCTACTCAGTGGCATACCACCTGCTCAGAGGCGATCTGTGCCTGACGTATAAAGCCATGTCCAACCCGGAATTAATGGACATGCTGCACCTCAGAAATTCCAAATCCCATCGAGCTACGCGCTCGAGAGACTTGAACCTCAGCACTGAAATGAATAGGACATGCTGGAGGGACAAATTCATGAGCCAGAGGCTCCCTTCACTCTGGAATAAAATCCCAGTCCAGGTTAGGCAGAGTCCCTCATTGACTCTCTTCAAGAGGAATCTTGATGAGTGGATGGGAGATCGTAGGTTTACCCCGGGTATCACTTCTGTGTCACTGTTAGACAGAGGCACAGAATACTAACCTCGAAAAAGGGCATAGCAAAATTAATTTAAAATGGGTGGCGAATGCCAAACACACTCTGGCTAGGCTTATAAATGCCCTAGGGCAGATAGCCTAGTATGAACCTATGAACCTATGAGCCTATGTGTTTATCTTTTGGTTAGATACAAAAGAAAAATTAAATGAATTTTTGGTATACATTAACAATACAGTTGAATTTTTAAAGTTTTCATCACACTATGGATGTTGAAATTGTGAAGGACACCCTTAATAAGTGAATTTATTCTACAGTTTATAGGAAACCTACTTTCTCTAATACGTACTTACATTATTTAAGCTGGAGCCCGAGATATAAAAAAAAAGGCAGTGGTTAAGGGCCAGCTAATTTGTATGGCAAGAATGATATCAAATATAGATACAGTTTATTTGGAAAATAATATTGTATTAGGGGTATGTATCACTTCACCTAAAACTCATTTCACCTTCACCAAGACCATATCACCTAAAGTTCATTGCACCTAAAACTTATTTCGCCTAAAACTCATTTCACTGACAAGTAGTACAATAAGGCAAATCAAAGATATATGTCCTTTTCCCCACTGTAGTGCGATCCTGGTGTTAGTATATATAGCACGGGGGGGGACCTAGTATATAGCAATGGGGGCCCCCACCTAGTTGGCTTTTACCAAATAATATAAAACAAAACCAGACAACATAAAACCAAAATAAGTGGGGGGCTATGCCCCCCACACCCCCCACACCTCCCTAACTATATATACTAACACCAGAATCGCACTACAGTGGGGAAAAGGACATATAACTTTGATTTGCCTTATTGTACTACTTGTCAGTGAAATGTGTTTTAGGTGAAATGAACTTTAAGTGATTTTGTTTAGGTGAATTGAGTTTGGGTGAAATGAGTTTTAGGTGAAGTAATACATACCCTGTATTAGATATGTTTCCTAGAAGAGGCTATCCTGAACAATTTTTAGTAGATATATATATATAAAATGAAGTTGTTACTAAAAGGAACAATGGGTTCTATACACCTATTTTAGGAGGATGTACACTACATATAGTTGATGTGGATATTGAACGTCAATTGGTTAATCAACATGGTATATATAGGTATAGTTTTATTACAACCTATACTTTGGATAGTCAATCTACTTTTGAGTGTATACACACAAATTGGAAAGTGTTTTTGAAGGATGTTGATTTGGTGGAAAAAGTGGGTGAAAAACCGTTAGTGGTTTATAAAAAGGACAAATCATTAAAAACCTGTATGGAAAAGAAGTATAAATGCACATTATAAACTGAAATGTCCCATGTTGGTACTACGAAATGTGTAAGTTGTTTTTCATTTCATTATATTCATGTTGTTGATGGTTTTCTTATTAACAACAAGATGTATAATGTTAAAGGCTGTTTTACTAGTAATACAACAAATGTGGTTTATCTAGCTCCACATTTTACATTGGAAAACTAGCAGGCAATTTAAAAGGTGTATATATGAGCATATTTTGGATATGAGGAATAAGAAATCCACTAATGCTCTTTATAGACATGTTGAAAAATATGATACCCATAGTTTTAATTTTTTAATAATTGAGCAAGTTAAAAAAGATCCACAAGGATGGGTAACTGAGGAACATTTAGAGAAGAATGAGTTGAGATGGCAGTTAATATTGAATGCCAACAATTACCCAGGGCTTAATGATGATGCTCTATTAGTTCTTTATTAAAACTGAAGTTTTATGGTACTAGTTAAGTAAATTATTTAGTATTTTATATTCAATTTTATTGATGAATGTATTTATATACATTACATGAAAATGTCATGGTTAATATATAACTTATCATTGTTGGCTATGTTTTATCATGTGATACACTCTGAGGGGATATATGGGTGTGGTTGTTAACAGTTCATTCTTCTGATGAAGTTCTGAGTGAATGAAAGCACTTACCCAATAAAGAATTGTTTTCTCTGTGGAAGGTGGTTCACTGATTTGTTTTACTAGGTTAATACTAGTATAGCACACACAGAAACAGTCTGTAAAGCAATAGTTGTTACCACTTCACATGCAAAATATATGGATATCTTAGAATTAGAACCCAGAACACAATCATACAAGCTACCTCTTTTAATCTTTTGAGCCACAGAAGCTGCTTGATAGGCATGGTATCATTCAACATGCCATCACCTGCATAAATATGTACTTTGCTATTCTCAGTTAAGTAACACATAAAATGTAAAGTTCAAATTGTACATTACTGTCCTGATGCTGTGTGGCATACTAACTGTGTGAAATGCTCATACATCATAGATGATTTAGTGTTATGGCAGTTACAAGGGGACACTGTTGTTTTGAAGGTGGGATAACAAAAGCCCATGATCTGCAAGGACACACACTAGTCTGACTATCATTGAACCTCACTTTCTAACATGTCCACTTGAATGATGTACCAGTAATGTTTTGTAGTAGGACTGCATGAATATTCCAAGCATGAGGCCCACAGAATACAAATGGCTACATGTTAGTGGAATGGGTGTCTGTAGTTCTATGCAAATGTAATTTCTGTCCAAATAGCCCAATATAGTTGCCTGCATAATGTACCTGGTCCATAGCTACAATGATGTAACATAATAATCCACTATATTATTGTGTAAGTTATGGACTTACCCTACAAGTGCAGCAGTTGACACAACTGTAGTTCAGGGCTGACTCTGATACAGGCAGTATACAATCAGTACATGGATAGGTACAGGATATGTGATCTGGATGGCATCAATTTTCATATCTGTATGTGAGTAGGAGTAAGGTGTTTGCCTCTAGCTCCCTAGGTTGTCAGTGAATGTGGTATGCATTGCCTGTTAGCCAAAGCCAAGGTGTGCTGAGCATACCTATGTCTGCCTCCAGGGACATCAGCAAGGAGTTCCTCATCTGAGTCCTCCTGTGACTGTGGCTGTGGTGACCTAGACACAGGTTGGAGGCTGTATATCCCTTCACTTTGCTGATGCCACTGCAGCTGTTTCCACAAGATCAGATTGTGTATCATAGCACATACTGTGAATATCTGTCCTCATGTGGCTGGAGTATTCTGCATGGTTCCACCAGCTATATCAAGGGAGTGGCACTGGAACCGTGACTTCAGAAGCCCAAACACACACTCTATGATGCTCCTAGTTTTTGCGTGTGCCTCATTATGGAATTATTCTGTGGGAGTGTGTGCATTTCTGATGGGTGTCGTCATCCATGGTTCCAGAACGTAGCCAGCATCCCCCAGTAAATGGCTGTGTGGGATGTCTCCCCCTAACAAACATCTGGTACAGCTGTGATGTGTGCTGGATATAGGAGTCATGATAAGTGCCAGGATTTCCAGCACACACATTTGTAATGATCCCCTGGGCATTGCACACAACTTGGCAGTTGATGGAATGGTATATCTTTTGGTTAACATAGATTCTACCCTGATCACGAAGTGGTGCCTTGATGTGTACATGAGTGCAATCTGTGGTACCCAGTACTTCAGGGTAATGTGCTGCATGGTAGAAGTGTTGCATATTGCTGGCCCTCACCTCAGGGTCAAGGAGAAAAGATATGTGCTCACTGGCATGTGGGAGCATGACATCCAGAAATTAGTGGAGTATCCTGAATGAAGATGCCTGTGACAACACCATCATGTCCCCAGTTGGTCTTTGAAAAGTACCCACAGCAAGTATCCTAAGGGCTACACATACCTTAGTTTCCTTCTGTTAGCTCTGGCTCTGGGGGCAGCAGAGCTGATTGATTTCTTGTAATACGTCCCCACCCACCCTGTAGTGCTCTACAAACTCCAGCTCATGTAGCTCCTAGAAGGTTACCCTGGACCTGAACACTCTTCCCCTTCTCAGCCTAGGCTTATTGTCAGCAGCACCAGCATCACTAACTTCAGCATGTAGCACATACAGATGTAGAATAGCTGCAGCAGCCCCTAGCATTATCTAGTTAAAATTTTCAAGTCTCTACTTCAATGTTTCAGAGTATTGAGGGAAAATCAGAATGTAGGGTGCATGCATAATTTATACAGTTCTGCTGTAGGCCCATCATGTGGGATTGGCTACTTATGATGCAGTTCTCTTGCCTAGGATTTAACTGATATGATTTAAAGGCCCTATTTTATTGTGCAAGGTGGCGCTATGCACCACATTGTGCAGCACAGCTTATACAAAAGTATATATTATTAATTGAATATATCTGGTTTTAATTGATAGATGCCTATGTCATCACTCTCACGTGAGTAGTCCTTTTATGTGAACATGCTAAGCTATGCGACACACCACACAAATGTGCTCTAAACACTAAAAAATCCTAAAAGTAGCAGGACAGTGTCCTGAGGACACATACCCCTGATGTCATCCACATCCATTGGGAATATCAACATCATGTAGGAGCCTACACGAAGTGGATATGCAGACATGATTGCTCCTTTTAGCAATTCAACAAATCCACCTCATTTGCATAAATAGCTGTGCTAACAGCCTGGAAACTACACTGTTCATAGCTTTGTGAGCACAAATGCATCATTGTATGGACCCAACACAAGGTCCTAGAGTACATTTGTGTAAGCTACATTATAAATGTTATTTTATTTTATTTTTTTTTTTTTTATTCTCCTATTAAGCATGTTGGTGCATAGTGCAAACATGCGAAATTATTAAAAAATAAAAATAAATAAATTAAAAATAAATAAAAAATATTATTAATTTTACATATTCCCTTCCTTTGTCACACATTTACAATGCACATTTTCCACATATATCTCTATGACTTCACATATTCAGGGGCGTTAAGTCCATGTTTGTGGACTTTTACATTCCCTTCTGTCCATCTCTACATGGAAACTACAAACACAGACGCGGAGTCTGCATGGATGTCTCTCAGCATGTTGGATCACTCCACCTGGCTAATTTGCATAAGATTCACCTGCTTATGTGGAAATTTGCATTGCATGGAAGTTTCTCTGTTTGCTCTTGCTTGTGCACTACTAAGCAGTGTTTACTGAATCTAAAAATGTTTGTGCGCATGTACGCATCATGCTGCAATGCATACACAAAAAAAATTGTACAGGCTTTACTGAATTCCCCCCAGTGTAACAAAACAGCGTTAAAAGAAAGGAGTAGCTCCTACAACAGTGAAAAGCAGTAACAAATATTATTTTTTTATGTGTGTATGTGTGTGTGTGTGTGTGTATACATATATATATATATATATATATATATATATATAAACTATGTACACATCTAAAAATTAAAACTTAAGTTGTTATTAAAAAATCGTTTATAACTTTTCTGCTCTCCCTTTTACAATACAGTTGATAGCTAATTTATCATTCAGTCCTGGTTTGCTCATAGCATCTAACTGTAGCTGCCATTACAATTCTTATTCTTCCAAATTAATTCACTGTTCCCACACTGTTCTGTAGTGAAAATGTTGTCAGTAATAGAAAAATAAGTATCTTTTATCATTTTTACATAAAAGTGTATGTCGGTATAACGCCTTTGTAGGCTTTTGTTTCCTAATGTTATAATCATGCTCATATATTCTATCCTTGAGCGAGCCGTTAGTTTTCCCTATATAGAAGTCTGGGCAGGATGTGCAGGAAGCTAAATACACTACCATCCTGGTGGTGCAGTTGCATGTTGCTGGACATGTTAAAGTTTTTTCATAATTCTCTACTGTGACATAAGGACCATCATTTATGTATTTACAGTATTTACAAAATCCACTTTGTCATTTTGGACTGTCTATATCTGTTTCCTAAACTGTTGTGACTACTTTCAAAAATATTTTTAAGATTTCTGCCTCTACTGAATGGTATCTTAGGTTGTGAAACCAAGATCTGTTTTATCTCTGAAGAGAAAATATTGTTCCACATTTCATTCATCATTCTTTTTAACACTGGGGCCTTAAAATATTTTTGAGAGTAGTCACAATAATTTAGGAAACAGACATAGTCCAAAATGACAAAGTGTGGTTTTCACAAATACTGTAAATACATAAATGATTATCCTTATGTTACAGTAGACAATTATGAAAAAAAAACTTTAACATGTTCAGGAACATGTAACTGTACCACCAGGATGGTAGTGTATTTAGTTTCCTGCATATCCTGCTCAGGCTTCTATATAGGGAAAACTAACAAATCGCTCAAGGACAGAATATAAGAGCATGATTATGACATTAGGAAACAAAAGCCTACAAAGACATTATACAAATATACTCCTTTATGTAAAAATTAAAAAAAAGATTCTTATTTTTTATTATTGACAAAGTTTCCACTACAGGATGGGGTGGGAACATTGAATTACCTTTGGAAGCAAAGGAATTGCAATGGCAGCTATGGTTAGATGCTATGAAGAAACCAGGACTGAATGATAAATTAGCTATCAAATCTATTGTGAAAAGAAGAGCAGAACAGTTATAAACAAATTTTTAACAACTTAAGTTTTAATTTGTAGATGTGTACATATTTTAGATGCATGCACGCACACACACACACACACACACACACACACACACACACACACACACACGCACGCACGCACGCACGCACACACACACACACACACACACACACACATATACATCGGAGGTGATATTTAAATCTATAAGTGATTGAAAACAGCTCGAGTTTGGATCAAAGTGGGAAACCACAGGTTTCTGCATCAATATGGCAGCAGGCACAGATTTCAGGGCTTATTTGGATAAACTATCAGTGGACAAGGATGATTGCACTTTTTTTACTGCAACTACTAAGGTGCGGGACATGGTTAGTATGAATAATGAGGCAGGTCAGTCGGACCTGCAAGATGTGTTTAGACAGTTGACTGAATCCTCCAAAAAGGTACATTCTTATGTGTGGCATTGCAAGTTTCTCAAAACTTATTTGTCAGCTATAATTGCTCCTAGAGGTCTAAGAGTTTATGTTGAACCAGGGCTTGGTAGTGAAGATGGAGAATTTATGCAGAAATGGAGGGCCATACAACAAACGGCTTCCAATATGTTTTTACAGCTGCTAGTTGAATATTATGAAAAGCAATTGCCGGATCTTTTGTTAAAACTTGAAGCTTGCTATGAATGTACCAAGGAACATATTAATGCTCCTAAATACCAAGATTTGTATACACAATTTGTTACTGATACTGACAAGTATGATAAAGATTTATGCAAAAGAAAAATTAATAAATACCAGAGGGATGTCAATGATTTTAAATCGGCAGTGGTTTACTCTTGGAAGAAACAGAAACATGGGGTGAGATTTTGGAAGATAAAAATATTGCCAGGCCTAAACGTAAAAGTGTCAAATCTATTCTCAGAAAAAATGATACTTCATCCAGATCCAGTGCCTCAGAGTTTTCTTCCAGTATTTCCAACACTGATACAGACCTGAAGCAGGGGAAATGCCTATTATTACTTCACCAGCCTCCAAGCGACATAAAATCCCTTTAGGAGGGCAGGCCACAAGCATCGTAGAAAAGTCCATACAGAAGATATTTCAGGACAGTCTGCATCAATAATGAACACTATCCCAAATTCTGTACCTAACAATGATGTTGATGATGTTAATGATGTTAACAACTTAGTCATTAACTTAACAAAGTATATTTTTTCATCTAGTAAACTTAGTGTGTTAAATAAAGGTCTGGGATTTGTGCCATCCTTTTATGTGTCTCATCATGATACAATAAATTATGTAAAAACCTTCTGCAGAAATTTAAACTTAAAATATTTTTTTGCACATAAGGAAGGGGCTTTGAAACGAACTGGTCCAGATGGTTTTCTTTTAAAAAAATCTGAATTTGTGTCTCCTTATCACAGCACCATAAAAACCTTTGAGCAGTTGGTTCTAAAGGATTTACATGTTAACCAATCAAGTACTTTTCGATCTGGTATTAACAATCTGACCCTATCTGAGAAAGAGATTGTTAAATCTCTGGCAAATAATGAACACATAGTGATAGTGGGAGCAGACAAGGGTGGAGCAGTTGTTATATGGGACAAGGAACATTATTTACAAGAGGCTCAGCGACAGTTATCTGATACAATTTTTTATTCAACAATGTCTATTAACCCTACATTAGAACATAAACAGGAAATTGACAAATTTCTTAAAGAGGCTAAAGATCAAGGGGTAATTACAGCCTCTTTGTTGTCACAGTTGAAGGTTGAGGCACCATTATCTCAATACTTCTATTTGGTCCCTAAGATTCACAAAACACTTCATAATCCACCTGGACACCCTATTGTGGCAGGTAGGGGCTTATTAATTGAACCTTTGTCTGAATACTTAGAATATAAGCTAAAACAGCTACTTCCACTGGTGACAGCTAGGATTGGGGATACAAAACAGTTTTTGTCCCTGATGGATAATTTCCAAATTTTGACTACAGCTTATTTGGGAACTTTAGATGTTCAATCACTGTATACCAGTATCCCACATCAGGGGGGAATCAGGACCATACAGTATTGGATGACACACTCCAGTTTAATTAGTGAGCAAGAAAGTGCATTTTTGATATAACTTCTCAAACTGGTGTTAGAGCATAATGTTTTCTTGTTCCAAAACCAATGGTATCTATAGGTAAAGGGAACAGCAATGGGGGCTACATTTGCCCCAATCTATGTAGACCTGTTTATGGGATACCTTGAAGTTCAGTACATCTACACTGCTCCACCATGTTTCAAAAGCAAACTCATTATGTGGCGAAGATACCTGGATGATTGGGGAGGGGGGGGGGTGACCTAACTGTTTGGCATTCTTTTGTAGAATACCTCAACCATAATGAATATGGTATCAGATTTATTGGGGGTATTAACCACAAGGAGGTTGATTTCTTGGATGTTAAGGTCAGAAAGACAGGAGATGGTACTTTGGCTACTGACCTCTATAGAAAACCATTCTCCAAGAATGCTTTTCTACATGCCAGCAGTTGTCACCTCTGCCATACAATCCAAAATATACCAGGGTCACAATTTCAAAGGGTTAGGAGAATCTGCTCCCAGGAATCAGTATTTGAAGTACAGGCTTCAGATTTAAAACTAGATTTATCAACAGAGGTTATAACAAAACTAGGGTAGAAGCAGCCCATAGGCTATCCAAAATGGGGATAGAACAGAGTTATTGTTGGATAGACAGTGGAATGCCAGGTCACAAGAAGAAAAAGTGAGATTTAGCACCACTTATGGCACTAATACTTTCCATATAAAGGACATTCTTTCTAAACATTGGCATGTTCTACATTCAGATTCTTTTTTCACACAAATAGTTGAAGATCATTGTAGTTTTGGATACAGAAAGGGTAAATCACTGAGGCAAAATTTTCAGCCTTTAAGAAGGGCAGAAAAGTGAATTCCAAATCAACAGTAAGTATAGTAGGTAGTACTTACTGTGGTTTTTGTAAATATTGTAAACTGATTGCGAAAACCAAGTCTTTTACATCAGTGAACACCAAGATGGTGTTTGACATTAAACATCTGATAAAGTCCACCAGTACATGGGTCATTTATATGGCTGTATGTCAGTAAGGGGCATTTTATGTAGGTCAGACCCCTTGTACATTAAAACAAAGAATAGCCCTTCACATCAGTGATATAAAGTGTCAGCGAGTTTGAAGTGCTTTATACAAACATAAGATGGTTCATACTACAGCCCATTTTGTGTTTGTTGGCCTAGATATGGTAACTATGCAAGATGATAATATTTTACTCAAACATAAAATATTGACTGATAAGGAACGTTGTTGGATTGTTAACTTGGGGGCCTTTTTAAACCAGGTCTAAATGACCAGTGATAGAAATAAGATAAGCAATAAACGGGGTTAGACTTTAGGTTTATAACTCAGGTGTTTGGATTTTTTCATATATATTTTCAGTTAAAGTTGTAGTTGTTACATTTATAATAGAATACTAAACATGTTAACAGACACATATCTTATTTGTTATAATTGTTAAAGAGGTTTCTACAGTAAAGTAATATAATGGCAAGTGTGGGTAGTCCAGAACAGACTTAACACACTATTAATAAAACAAAATATGCAATGCTGTAGTAACACTTATTATAATATCTAGAGTATTCATATATGCATTTTTATCATTATATTATAGATTTTATTTTATTATATAAGCATTAAAAATAGGGTGTTAGTGTATTTTTGTATTTATATTTTTATACATGATAGTATTTACATGTATTTATTTATATGTGTATTTACTCATGCATATTTTCTTATATACTTGTTGGGAATTTATTTGTTATATAGTGATGTGTGCTCAAATTTTGTATACAGGTTTGTGTATTCCAATGTATACAGGTCTTGTTGGTTTGGTACAAGTTTGTTTTTTTCATGGTATTGTGTATTAAGTTTAATTTGAACAATTTGGATCAGGTTTGGGGAGCATATATATGTTTAGTTATACAACATCTACATGTTTATTTATGTAGGTATTGCAAAAATTGGGGGAATTGTATTGTGTTCAACATTAAGTGTCTGCACCTTTAAATATCTGATGCTTGTTGTTGTTTGCTTTTGTATTTAAATCTGGGTTTCTGCCTTTCAAATTACACACTGATGACGCTTTAGGCGAAACCAGTCACCGGTCTGTGTTACTTGATGCAGGCTGTGCTTGAATAAAACATCTCTTTACAGCGGCTGTTTATTTTTATTTTTACTTTGTTATAGAGTGCTGGAGATTTGTTGGGCACTGTTGTGCACTGTTCCCTTTGGGATATATATATATATATATATATATATATATATATATATATATATATATATATATATATCTACATAAAACATTTGTAACATTTTTGACTGTTTTCCGATATGCTATTGTCTTTTAACACTGTTTTGTTACCCTCATGGGGATTCAGTAAAGCTTACAAGATAATTTTTATCATGTTTGCATTGTGGCGTGATACACATATGACCACAAAAAGTTTTAGATTCAGTAAACTCTGTGTAGTGGTGCACAGTGGCGAGCCCTCACACGCAAATATGGAAACTTTTGCGGCATGCAAATTACAGTATAAGTAGCTGAATTGTATGGTAATGAAGCAAATCAACACAGTGGGGTGACTGAACAACCTCTAAAGCAAGCGTGTAGACTCTGCATTCATGTTGGCTGTGTATTCCAAAACTTTCCAAATACAGCCAGAGAAATGGGTCTACATGGAAGCAAGAGAAAGTAAAAGCTCTTATATTTGTACAGAACTGCCCTTAACATGTGGATACCACACATATTATGACCTAATTACACAGAGTGGATGCTAGAAAATCAGTGTAACAATCATAACAATGCCATTTTAAGTGCCATGGCATAAATGCAGCTTCACTCCCCCACCCACAAATGAAGAATATACTTATAAGTAATGCAGGCTGCTAAAATGTGCAAATCTTCATGAAACAGAGTATTATACTGTAATGTAAGCATATGCAGGATGTAGCTGATGGATTACAGTATTTCTCTGTTACAGCATTGGCCTCCTGTGCAGTTTCCCTGCCTGCACTGTTATTAACCATTTAGATATTGGGCTGTCAAGCACGGTGAAGATGTAAATTAGGTCAAAACTTATTTGAATTGTTGAATCTCAAAAAGGAGTAACTGTGTAGGGATGTTCAGTTTGTGTTGAAAGAATGACAACATTGAATGTTGACATCAGGGTAGTGGACACTAGCAGAGGTAAACATGTAGGGCCATGAAAGGTGAAAGTGCATATAAGCAGTGCACAATTCCTAGGTTCTGTGTCATCCCCATTATTTGTTAAAATGTGTGGTCTCTGTCAGGTTTTTTTTTTTTTACTTTTGCCATTGTTTGCATGATATGGCATTTAACACAACCATGAGAAACAGAGAAATGAATGGCAGATTTCTCTGTGCTGTTATTTAGCTTATTTATTCCTGTGGCAACACATGTATGTGTTAGGGCTGAACTATAGATGGTTCTGGGTTCAACTACAGGGTATGCAACCTTTCCTTCATGTTTTGTGGTCCATGTTTGCACGATATCCCTAGAATGGAGGAAATATTAATTTTGCCTATGCTTATCTTATTTATACAAAGCTGGGGGGGAGGTGCGCATAGCTGGGCATAACACACTAATGAGCAAGTAACAGGTATGTTTAGTAGATACAAGATATAGCATAAACAGGTGAATTTTATGTTAATCAACCAATCCAACATGGTGGAGCTATTCAACAATGCATAAAGTATCCATGTAACCTACATCCTGTTTTTTCCTTTATCCTTCAATACCATTGGAGTAGAGACAATGACAGTTTAATGGACACAATGCTAGTGGCTGCTGCACCTAATCTACATCTGAATTGCTAGATGCTAAAGCCAATGCTGCTAGCACTGCTGACAATAGCCTTAATCCAAGAAGGAGAAAGGTGTTCAGGCCCAGGCAACTTTCCAGATGCCACATGAGCTGGAGATTGTAGACCACTACAGGGTGGACAAGGACATATTACAAGAACTCTGTGAGTTCTGCTGCCCTCAACTCAGAGCCAGAGCCAACCGAGGGGAACCCATCCCAGAGGAAGTTATGTGTAGTCCTTAGAATATTAGCTACTGGTACCTTTCAAAGAGCATCTGGGGACATGATGGGTGTGTTACAGGCATCAGCCTCCATGATCCTTTTCCAATTTCTGGAAGCTATGCTCATACATGCCAATGAGCACATATTTTTCACCTGTACTTCTGAATAGAAGGCTGGCAAAATGCAACTGTTTTACCATGTAGGGCACTACCCTGAAGTACTGGGTGCCATAGATTGCACTCATGTACACATTAAGGCACCACCTGGTGAGCAGGGTCAAATCTACACTAACCACAATGGATACCACTCCATCAATGGTCAAGTCATGTGTAATGCCCAGGGAATTATCTTGAATGTGTGCTGGCAATCCTGGCAGTTATCATAACTCCCATTTCTGACACACATCACCGCTATACCAGATGTTTCCTAGTGGGGACAACCCACAGGGCCATTTACTGAGGGATACTGCCTATGACCTGTAGCAGTGGCTGATGACACCCATCAGAAGTGCACACACACACACACACACACACACACACACACACACACACACACGCACACACACACACACACACGCACACACACGCACACACACACACACACACACACACACACACACACACACACACACACACACACACACACACACACACACACACACACACACACACACACACACACACACACACACACTCAGAAGAACGCTATAATGAGGCACACACTCCAACTAGTAACATCATAGAGTATGTGTCTGGGCTTCTGAAGTCATGGTTCTGGTGCCTAGATATATCTGGTGTAGCCTGCAGTATAATCTGTATACATGTACACAAACATTCACAGTATGTGCTATGCTCCACAATCTAATCCTGTGGAAACAGCTGCAACAGGATCAGCAAGGGGGAGCGACACACATCCCCCCACCAACACCTAGGTCAACACAGTCAGAGGAGGACTCAGAGGAGGAACCCCCAGTTGCTGTTCCTGTAGACAGACATAGGCATGCTCAGTATGCCCTTGCTTTGGCTAAGAGACAATGCATAGCACATGCAGTGACCACCGAGGGATCTGATACCTTTCTCCTACTCACATGCATATAGTAAAGTTTATGCCAGGCAACTCACACAACCTTTACCTCCCCATGTATTGCCTGTGTACTGCTTGCATCAGACAGAGCCAGCCCTGAACTAAAGGTGTATCAACTGCTGCATTTGCAGGATAAGTCCTGAACTTAGAGTGTATTCTTTAATATTATGGCATATCCTTGTATTTCCTAACTTGGTACAGTAAGCAAGTAAATAGTAGTGGATTTGTACAGACAGTACCTTAACATATGACACCAGACACTTACTTTACTTATATTTGTCCATTAGTAATTAGTAGGCCTCAGGTATGAAAGATTCACATAGTCATATATCTGAAAAATTCTAATGTTCCCTGCATGGCCTCAGTTTAGCACCATACCTTTGTAGTGGTAAATAATTAATGACAGAAGGTAGAAAGTGATGATACACATTGCAGTTTTAGACTTCAGACTTGTTTGTGTCATAACAGTAACTGAGCTTTGTCTTCCTCCAAAAGTAGTGTGTACCCTTGGTCCTGCCATAACAGTAACTCAACTATGCTACCCCCAAAAGAACAGCATATGCGTGTTTGTGCCATTCAACCTGGACTTCATTTGCTGGCAACTGCATTTCATATTATTCCTAGTTTATATCCCCTCACATGTTAAGGCCAATGATATAGAATGGCTTACGCACTGCATGTGTTAGATAACTGCTGAATGATCAAGAAACACAGAAAGGTAACACAGAGCTGTATATTTGTAAGCATAATTATGACAGGTTGTGCGATCACTAACTGCTCTATGTCCAAATATAGTAAAGAGAACTAAATGTACAAAACACAGCTGATGGTTTGGTAGCAGTGTACATTCTGATGTAGTTGGTTCTGAGAAGAATGACTTCATTTCATTGATGCAAAGCGGTTTCTGTGGCAAAGATGACTAAGGCATCCCCCCCGTTTGCTGAAGCTGTATTGATGTGAGTGGTCAAATCCTGAGGTATGTAGAACTTTGTGATGTGTAATATCAATTTTACTGTGCTTTTACAAATTTTGCATATGTATCCCTTAGTTTTAGTATCTTTTCCTCTTTGTCATCTTTTAATTCCACATTTTGACAATGCACCTTGTCCCAAAAAACAGTTTGGCTAAGCTTATCTTGTTTGCAAAAAGCACAACTTGCAGAAACAGGGGAAATCCTGATTACCAAGAAAGCAGACACCCAAAAATAGAAAACAGATACATTCAATTAATGCTCTTAGCCATCATGAAAAGCCAGCCTGGAGTATAGATGGGATTGGGATATAGTAGCAAACATTAGCAATGCACCTCACATTTGCACATTTCTTCCCTGAGCAAAAACAGGCCTATCTTGCATGTGCGTACACTTTGTTAACCATCACACAAACCCAATGCTTGTTGTTCTATGGAATTATATATCTATATATATATATATATATATATATATATATATACACACACACACACACACACACACACACACACACACACATATATATATATATATATATATGATATTTTATTATTGGTGTTTATTGTCCACTTACTTTCTATGACATAAACCTACATGTTGTAATATTGTGAATTAAGGGAACAATATAACTATATGTCATATATTCACAATACATCTAATTGTTCCCTCCCAAACCACTCCAAACAAGCACTACAAACCTGAGTTTTCATTACTTTTTCCACACACATATCAGCCACAATACAAACTGTTATACATAATGTTGTGTGTTCTCTCATGGACAGGGCAACTTGGTGGTGCTCACAGCCTTGATCTACTAAACTCAAATAGCCAAGTATGCTCATTAAGGGTACTTGTGTTGTTACACAGCTAGGCTTCCAAACAGCCTACTGCTATTAGGCTACTAGCCTCAGATGACACAGTGAAGCAAAGTACCTTGTGGCCTGCTATAATAAAATCCAAATATAAATAAAGAATATATTACATATTATAAGTATTACTAATAACTATACTATTATTATATTAAATATTATGATAAAATAAAAACAAGTACTACTTTCATATATATCTATGTCTATTTTTCAATATGGGATTAATACTATTGATACTATTCAGTCCTGGCATTTTATCAGCCCTGAAATAATTAATCCCATCATATTCTATCATCTCTGTTTTATTCACTATGTTACCTCCTCTTGCACTGAGATGGACAACTTGTAAAAACCTAAACTTAAACTTATGTACTTTATTCTCTAGTTCAGTTTTCACTGTGTTAGTATGGGGTTTTCTCTGGTACTCTGATTTTCTCTAACATCCCAAAGATGTGAAATGGATTTCCTCCAATTTGCCTTTAGGGAAAGCATGTTTTGTGTGTATGTATGAAAATAACACCATGAGTTTTATCTGTGGACATGAACAGTATTGTATGCAGAGGCATAACTCTTACATCTAGCTATTAAAAACAGTTAACAAGAAACTGTTTTTCAAACTATAAAGCATAAAATTTATCACAGAATATATAGAGTCTTAGAGTTTCTGTGAGAGTTTGTGGAATAGAATTGATTCATCCTAGCTGTTGCTTTAGTAGAGGTAAATGGTCATTGACCTAACTTCACTATTTATTTGTTTCCTGTAGCCCTCCCCCTTCTTTGCTTTGATATCACCAACTGATACTGATATTTATTCTGGTCATGCACTAAAGCCTAATGTTCAAATTCTGCTTGGCAGATAGCAAAACATTTAAAGTAACACTATACTGTCTTGTAATGACTCTGTGATACTGGCAAGATTAAAAGGGGTTGTTCTGTGCAGCTGCTGAATGACAACTTCAGAGTGGGCATACTAAAACAGGTCTATATTATAACATTGAAGTCTAAAAACTTCGAATGTTATAATATCAAACCCAGTAGAGCAAACTCTTGAAATAGCGAAGCTGCAGAACACCGAATACTTTTCTAAGGAAAGTATTCAGTGGGCCATTTCTGCAGCTTCGCTATTTCCTCAACTGTGGAGCGAAGGTTACGGACCGGGTTATGGTAAGTGTGCGAATGAAGGTGAGTGTGCAATTGGGCATAGGTTAGGTGAGTTAGGGTTAGGGCATGGGTTAGGTAAATCTGCGATTGTGTGGACGTGAGGTTAGGGTGGGGTAGGTGAGTTAGGGTTAGGGAGCGGGTAAGGTGAGTGTGCAATAGTTAGGGACCTTAGGGTTAGGGTTGGGTTAAGGTAAATGGATAGCTAGTGGTGTATGTCTGGTTTAATGTAGGGTTTTGTGAAGTGTATGTGTGTGGATTATTTATTTTGGTGTGCTTGAGTTGTGTGTATGTTTGTCGGAACAGTGAATTTTTTCTCTGGGAAAAAATTTGCTATTCTGACTGTTCGGTTTTCTGGTGTTTCGATTGAATGGGTTAGATATTATAACATTCGAAGTTTTTAGACTTCTATGTTATAATATAGACCCACTAAAACAACAGGGTTGTTGGTGATGCAATCTGCAAATGGGATGATGGAGGGATGGTGCAGTCTGCACATGGGGTGATGAAGAGGTGACTTATACTGCACGTGAGGTGATGGAGAACTGGCCGGTTGCATTGCTGTTTGCTACATTGCTGTTTGTTTCTTGACTTGATTTTAGGATATTACTTGAACACATTTTGTGAATGAAGTTTTTTACAGTTTACAGATGCCCATCTTGTGGGTATTCTGTTTCACTCATTTATGACTGCATGGTTAACCAGAAACATTTCCAACAAGGAAGTATCAGAACTCCATTATTTATGGCATAGTGTTTATACCAAAGCTATAAGGTAGAAATACATCTTTTCCCACCTTTTTTGAATTCTCAGTGATGACAAATCAGCAGGGAAATGTTCAACACATCAGCAGAGTTAAGTTTTACTTCCATCACTAATAATGCTTTCTGAATCGCCCATGTAAGGACACATTGATGTACAGTTATGCCCTTTATCATATTGCAAACTTAGCAATTTGGCCTACCACAGCAAGAGACAAGGAGTACAATTTCCACATTACCCCTTTCTATCTAAGTTTTGTTTGACTAAGGTTAGGGAGTTACTTTCTTTAATATAAAGGAGGTGAATCTGGGAAGAGGTGTCTATATCACAGACAGGTTCTGTTTGCATTGCAGTGGAAGTTTAAATCATATTTAAGATCACAGGAGTTTACTAGGCCAATGGCCCTAGAGCCTTTGTAAGCCTAACTATTTATGCCCCAAACTTCCCCAATTATCAATGCCCATAAACAAGAACAGCTTTGACATATGTCTGTGTCTTAGAGCATCTACAAGCTGCCCCTGTTGCTAAAGGCCACAGGTGACAAGCCAGGGGGTTATTTGCAATTTCCCATTCATTGGTCCAAATTGCATTTAAATAGGCTTAGGAAAAAGCTCTCTTTAACATGAATGTGAAGTCTGTTCTAGAGAAAGAGTAATCTCAGAGACACATATCTATCCCTCTAACATGTGTCACAGACAAGGTTTAGATCTTTAGCTCAGGTTATTCAAGTGCTGCTTGTTTTGAGAATGTGTAGCACAGCCAAAAGGGCTGAATTAGAGAATGCCTTATTGGTTAGGCATAGATCATCCCACTCAGTAGTCTGTAAGAGACCACGTACAGGGGCAATGCATTGAGGCAATTCGCATAGGACATGTTATTTACACGCTGTATTCTTTTATTGAGTAACCTTTGTGGCAGTTCTATCTGTTGCAAATGCCTGGTCAAGTACATGTCAAGGGGTGCATTGTACTCAATTAATGGTCTAAGTAGGGATAAGTATAGTGGGAGTATGATCTTATTAGAGCTGGTTGCCATGCCCTTACTTATAAAGGAAGGATTTTATCACCACTATGGATACATAGGGCTGGATTCACGAAGGCTTGCATGGAGTCTAAGAGTAGAGTAAGACTCCAGACAGCCAATATGTCTGCCGAGCGATCCAGGAACAGCCGGCAGGGATGTGCATGAGAGCTCCTAAAACTACTCTTGCACGGACAGTGTCAGGTTATGCAAATTACCTCATTTGCTGCTGAAAGCTATGCAAATGAGGTAAATTTGCGATCCAGGAAACACTAACCTGTCCGAGTAAGAGTAGTGTTATTTGCAGAAATGTACTCCGTTGGTAACTGAGTACCGTTCTGCAAATAGCAAAACGGAGCTATGACAGCTCCAAATAAAGGATGCATCCAGTTGAGGAAGCATGCCAATGGCCAAATATAAGGCCATTGGCATTTTTATGTGTTGCAAAATAATAAAAAATACATTTTTTCCATGATCTCCGATGTTTAAGCGTAGCGCAGCGCCACGCAAATGTGCGTCACTCTAAAAACCAGAAAAAAATAAATAAAAGCCAAAAATAGGCATTTTATAAAAAATATTCATCTGCCATGCAGGTGACTGGCAGGCTGAAGACAACATGGCTACTGAGTAGTGGTTGCTAAGGGGGGAAGCTCAGTCTGAGAGATGTAACCAAGCATTAGTAGGCAATCCTATGCAAATGAGTATAAGGATAGTGAATCCCAATTTTCCCTGCCATGTGAACCATGTCCCTAGAGTGTAAGAGTAGGATTAGGGGAGTAACAGAGTAGAAGATAGGTGACATCATGAGGGGGTATGTATCAAAGACTGTAAGCTTATTGGAGCAGAGTGGCATGTGTTTACTGTGAGTTACTCAGGACTGGAAGAGGCGTGTCTACAGTTGTCTGAGCTGAAATCCAGAAACCGAAGGTGTACGCTGTGGCTATCACTAAAGTTTCTTGCAAAGATGCTTACACTGTGTGCACGGGTGTGCGTGCCCGTGTAAGCCTGTGTAAGGCTGTCTAAGCCTGTGTGCGCGGATGTGCACCCGCCTAAGCCTGTGTAAGGCTGTGTGCACACGTGTGTGCTTGTGTGTGCGTGTTTGCACTTGTTTGCGTGGCTCTGCCCCCTGTGGAAACAGAAAGGGAAAAGGAAGGAAAAGTAGTAGTAGGAAGTTAACCAAGGAGAACTAGCAGAGCTGCCAGGTGAAATCAATCAGAATCAGCCAATTACACAGGCAGTACACTAGCCCAGCCCAGCACTTAAAACTCTTCAAACAACATTCCCCCATGTTTTACTCAGAAACACTGCAACACTGCAGTATACAAAGAGAAGTGAAAATTTAATTTCCCCAATTTCAATATATTTCCCCAATTCCTGTGAGGTATTGGCCAGCAATATGCGTCTCTTCCAGCAAATAGCGGAATACCCTGAGGTAGTGGGTGCAATTGACTGCACAAACATACACATAAATGCACTAGCCGGTGAGCGGGGTAGGGCCTACATCAACCACAAGGGCTTCCACTCCATCAAATTCCAGGTCGTGTGCAATGCCCAGGGCATAATACTGAATGTGTGTGCTGGTTGCCCTGGAAGCTACCATGATTCCCATATCTGGCATCTGACGCAGCTATACCAGACATTTGTCAATGGGGACATCCCTGATGGTCACCTAGTGGGGGATGCTGGATATGCACTGGAGCCGTGGCTGATGACACCCATCAGAAATGCACACACAGCTGAACAAGGACTCCATAATGAGGCACACACACAAACACGAAATGTAATCGAGCGTGTGTTTGGCATGCTCAAGTCACGGTTCCTGTGCCTGGACACATCTGGTGGAGCCTTGCAGTACTCACCAACTACATGTACCCAAATTGTCATGGTATGTGCCATGCTACACAATATGATCCTGAAAAAACAGCTGTAGCAGGAACAGCATGGGGCAGGGCCAAACAGCTCCCCACCATTGCCAAGGCCTGCACAGGCACAGCGTGACTCGGAGGAGGAACAACCTGAGCCTGCCCCAGTAGGCAGAAGGAGGCATGCCCAGTATGCCTTGGCCTTGGTAAAGAGGCAACGCATAGCACATACATTGGCTCAGTAGGAACCCTGGAAATGATACCTCTCTCTGACTCGCACATAAAATAAAAGGGATGCCTACCTTGACACTACCTATTTCCAGACAAGTATAGGGAGTGTAGTATGTGCATCCAACATAGGCAGCCCTGCAGCACCACCTGAGGCATGATTGCCATGTTTTAAGTAACATAAAGCAGTGCTAAGCAGCATTTACCAATATTTAGTATATGTAAACAAAATTGCCCGTGCTAACTAGCGCAATGTTGGACAACGTTGAGCAATGTTGGGCAAGGTCAGGCAAAGTTGAGCAAAGTCAGGTAAACATGCTCATATTTGCTTTACTGTTCCTTAAGCAGTCTTGTCTGCCCAGCATGAAAATAAAAAAGAGTGATAGTGATCGAACCCAGGACACTGTGCACTATAGTCACAGTACTGAACCACTAAGCCATGATAGCATTGGAGTGGCACAGACACAGCAGGACAATTGTACACTAATGCAAACACAAAGAAATGCTGTATCATGCTCCTAAAGAGGCATATGGGTAACCTCCCCCACAGGCCTATGCAGACAGAGAACATCAGGCCAGGCGGTGTGATGTGAGTTGTGTAGGCTATGAAGTCGCAATCTAATATACGTGACATTGGACGCTAGGATCTGTAGTACAGTAGTATGCCTCAAGTCAGTACGATAGGCAACAGTACAGACTGAAATGGTGTACTGTACATAGCAGTGCAGGCATAGCAAATGTGTATAAGTGTCAGGTGAAACCCTCATCCTATGTACACCCACAGTAACAATCAGGTGTGCCCCCGGGTAGAAATGTACAAAGAATAGCTGTCCCCCCTGTATGTAAAAATGTTGATAAGTCTATGCAAAGTGTCTCATGAAAGCCCTGCAGGCACAGCATGATCCCTGTTGATCTATGACACAAAGGTGAGCCCTGCTGTAAAAAAAAGAACTTGATTTTTCCATACACATATAGTATAAATGTCTATACTGGGTGTGCTCACACACTCCAACAAATGTAGTAGATTTCATTCAGCATCACACAGAAAGGTCATACTGGGCATGCTCACACACTTAGGCTAAATACAGATGTGATAATAAGGGATCTATGGACAAATGTGGATTGCCATCTCTACTTCCAGAAACACATTCACAAAGTGGTCAGAAAATCATGCTGTGTGTTCACACAAACTGCCAAGGTCTGTGCATGTAGGTCAAAGGAGATTCCCACTACTCAGCAGTCATCAGACCCATCAGAGAGTACCATAACACACTTGCGATGAATCTGACTAGGCATGTTCAGCAGCCAGAAATACCACTGAAGTACCTTAACAAGAGGATTACTGGCCTCAAATCGTTGCCCCATGCAACAAGACTTAATGTAACCCAATCTGTACTCTGTTGCATACTGACTACCCAGGAGATCTCTGCCCAACAGACAGGTCCATGTCATGGCTACACTCAGATCTGTTCTGAGTTACAGCTCAATGGCACTAAATATACAGACCCAACGGATATTGCCAACATCCTGGCAGATAGGATCAGTGTTAACTTTACCCCCCTCTCACCCATGAAAGAGCACATCTCTATAATGGAAGACTGCAAAGTTGCTGTCATCATGGCTGAACAGGTAAAAAACATTCTCCAAAGCCAGTATCACAGCAGCCATGGGACCAGATAACTTCCCTGGCTGTGTAGTATCTACTTCCCTGAAGTAAACTGTAACATGTAAGGTCTGTGGCTACTGAAGTTTCTGGAGGGCTGCAAACTAGGAGCCATAATTGTAAACACTAAAGATGTGGACATCCCACAAAAGGGCCTCACTGAGACAGGTGGCTGTTGTTAAAGCCATGGGATCTAGCTCAATGCCAAAAGGTGCATTGTCATCCCCTTTGTTAAAAACTCTGTAGCCAAGAACTACAACATAGGTGGTAGTATATTTCACACTGAAAGTGTGACAAGAGACCTTGGGTCACAGGTGGACAGTGGACACAACTGTGATAATCACATTTCCACACTAGTCAGGAAACCCTCCTATGTGGCACACCTCATCACAAAATGTGTCTCATGCAGAATAGAAGAGGACATTGTTCCCCTCTACTCATCACTCACTAGAACTATAATAGAGTACAACACCACTTTTGCTATGTACCTCACAAGACAACTACAACAACTGGAAAGCCTGCAGCAATACCTCACATTGAGCATTAGTGGCCTGAAATACATGCCATACACATACCATCTCAAAATGCTCCATCTGTACTCCCTTGCATATCGCCTACTCAGAGGTGTTCACTGCCAAACATACAAAGCTATGTCAAACACAGAGCTGTTGGACATGCTGCACGTAAAACACTCACAATCCCTTTGACTTTCGGACCCAAAACCACGAGTTAAATTCAAAAGAAAGGGGTGTACCCATTTACCTTATGGATACCCACACCTTCACGTTAGTGGCACAGCATGAGGCCTTGGAGACCATGCAAGTGCAACTAACATTGGGCAAAGCTGCTCATCAGATTGTAGCCTGCTACAGATCACGTACCTTGTCTCAGGAACCTCACTCAGTATTCCTAAGAACAGTGGAAAATATAAAGGTCCTATCAAACACCATTATATGAGGAGATTACAACTACCCAAACACTGAGTGGGAGAATTACTCATGTATAATGTCCTTTGCCCAATGTTTCCTAGAATTTAAAAACTCTAACACACTGGAACAGCTGGTCACCATGCTCACTTAGAGGTGACAACATACTGGACATGATCATCACCAACATGGGGTTCCAGTGTTCCACAACAGAGATAAACCCCTCACTGGTAATATAAGATCATAAAGTAATCACACTGGACATCCACATCCCACCCCCCACCCAGTCAATGAAACCACTGTGAAGACATTTTCAAAAGCAAACTGCACACTTCCCAAGACCAAAGTGGTTGGGCAACGTTCCAAAGACCTCTTGCTATAGGATAATGGTATACAATCTGCTGAATCATTTACAAGTGCATCCTATGAGCATCTACAGGGATGCATGGAATGAGACATCACAAATAAAACCAAGATGCACTCCTCCAAAAATAAGACAACAATCAGGTGGTTGTTGCCCATAAATAAGCTAGACAACAGAAGGAGGAAACAAACACATGATAGAGTCAACTTCACTAAAGGAAAGGCATAACTGATCATTATTAGGAAGAAACAATGATCGCTCATAAAATAATCCAAGGACAGTTTCTAAAGACAAATAGCCAAGGAATGTAAGAATAACAACCACAAAGCCTTCGGTAGCTATACCAGACATGTAGGTATCAACTTCCAAATATGCTGGCAGCTACTGAAAAATGGAAAGAAATACACTGAACCAACTTTCATTGCCCAAATCCAGGGGGACAAGTTCAGTGTAAACTCTGCCCATCACCCCCAAAAGGGCCTGTGTCCATCACAGAAGGATGCAGAGCCCCAGAAGTAATGGACATGCAGGTAAAGACAGCCCTCTCCAAAGCTAACAACACAGCATCAATGGGACTGGATGGTGTCCCAGGCTGCGTCTTACACTAGGTCCAAAAGGAACTACACCCTCACCTACATTCACTGTCCAGACTCAAGTGTACCACAGGCTATGTACCCAAAGAATGGCATACACTAACAGTCATCCAGCTCCACAAAGGGGGTGCTACAACAGAACCTGGAAACCATTGCCCTATATGCCTACTCAGCCTGGTCTACAAAGCTGTTGAGCAAATTGTCATGGAACCCATAAACATAGATATTGGAGACCTGCAGACACTGGACTCTACACAACTTTGCCTTGTTAAAGGCAGATCCTGGCTCCTAAACCTAGTTGACTTATTTCAAACAGTTACCAAGGCCATAGATGGAGGCGAAAGTAGTCCACACAGCCCCAGGACTTTCTACACCATTCCCCACTCTGTCATCATGGACAAGCATAACATTAATAGCTGTGTCACAGGATGGGTGGCCAAGTGGCTCACAGATCAAACACACATGTTCAGAGTTGTGGGTGCCATGTCCAACTCTAAGCCAGTCACAAATGGCATCCCACAGGTCTTGGTCTTGGGACCCCACCTGTTCAGTAGATACTGCTCAGAGGTACAGGCAAGCACAGGAGGTGTATGACTGAACAGGTTTGCAGATGATTGCTAACTGTGGTCCATAATCGACTCTACGGCTGACACAGACATCCTCCAGAGGTGTCTTACAGAGACTGACATCTGGTGTCAAAACAATGCCCTCAAGCTGAATGCCAAAGAATGCATAGTCATCCCCTTTGGGTAAAACAAAGTGCACACAAATTGCCACATAGGTGATAATCCAGTATGTACGGAGAAAGTCATTATGGCCATGGGGACACAGGTAGATAGTAAACTCCCCTTTGATGATCACATGGCCAAAGTGTTTAGACATTCCTTCTATGTAGCCCACCTAATGTCACATAATGTAACCCACTTTGTATAGTCTGATGATGTCACCATCCTACAAATATACCTGTGGAAAAAAGAATTCACAGTAATGTGTATAGCATGTCATGTAAATGCGTATTTCTGTAGTATCATAAAATAGTTAGGTAGGGGTTTGAATCCTGCACTTGACAAGTGTCTGGTCTCCTTGGGAAAGCGTAACCTTTTTGGAGAGTAGTAAAACACCTTATAAGTGGTATACTAATCTTTGTCAAGTCTGATGATGTCACCATCCTACAAATATACCAGTAATGTGTATAGCGCATCATGCTAATGTGTACTCCTCTAGTATCATGAAGTAATTAGGTAGGGATTTGAATCCTGCACTTGACAACTGTTTGTGTGTAATTACCTTGGAGAGGAGCAACCTTTTTGGAGAGTAGTAGAACACCTTACGAGTGGTATACTTATCTTTGTCAACTCTGATGATGTCACCATCCTGCAAATATACCTGTGGAAAAAAGACCTCCCAGTAATGTGTATAGCATGTCATGTTAATGCATATTTCCTCTAGTATCATGAAGTAGTGAGGTAGGGGTTTGAATCCTGCACTTGGTCAGTGTGTGTGCTCTATGTGTGTAACACTGTTGGTCAATGTGTTGTGGGTTTTGCTTTTACTACTGTATGACATATCAGTATGCATTGCACATGTGAGGTAGCTGTGTGGCAAATACATATACGTACATGTTACCTCAATTATTGCATGTGTGAGAACCCTGCTTTCTCCAAGAACACAGCTGTCATCCTTGCCAGACTGTGCTGCTGCTTCCCAGACATTAGGTCACATCTGTATGCTTGTGACAAGCCCAGCCACTGCAGTGATCCCTGGCCTAGATCATCCGTGTCACACACATTCATTACGGTTTCTAATGAATTGTGTGAGTGAGGGTTTATGGCTGAGGTATATGTCAGACCTGTTCAAACGCAGCAAAGTCTGTCAATGATAACTATTTATTATAGGTGCACAACAACCTTTGTGGATATGCATGCAGACCCCTTATTGCTTATGTGATCCACCAAGGGATTTCAAAATACCTTAGGAAATGTGATTATCAAAGGAGAGATGACGTATCACTTGGTTGCATGTACACATCGGTACCTGTTCATCATGTTGGTGGCTACTACCTATGTGGTACTGTGGGGATACTATGTTCCATAAAGGTGGATGACTATGCTTAGTTTGGCTTATAGCTTTACAGCGTGGGTTTGACAACAGGTATCTGTCTGTATGATACCCTTGTGGAGGATGTGTGTATCATCTAGAGAATGCATTATAGGCCACAGTATGCATTACCAGACGTGGACAGACATATCCCTACTGTGATTGCTTGTACCTAAGAGAGCTATATGCCAAACAGGAGTAGTCTCAGTAATGAGTACAGGTGAATACCACTAGTTACTGGCATGGTATAGTACCTGAAGGATCCAAATGTTGCTGTGTGTCCTACATCTGTGTGTCAGTTGTCAAGACATCATTTAACGATTGGTTATGGTCAGGCTGTTGAAGTTATGTATACTACCAGAATGCAAAACAATGACAGATAGTAACAGTATCACCCACAGCACAGTGTCAAACCATGTCATACACACATGTGTAGTCAGGTTCCGAAATGTGTGTAGTACAATGCATACTGGCCACCAATAGAAACTATGGTGTGTTACTGTGTAATACAGGGCATGTCACCCTGCCCATGTGTCCACTATGCATGTACATGCAGACAGTGCACCTCCACCATGTTCACAAATGTACACCTGCAAATCTGTGTTACACACATCCCACACATACTGCCCACTCTCTAACACATGCTGCCAATACTACACACATCAGCCAAGTGGCACGTGGGCGGACAATACACTATTGGAACTAACACTGGTGTAAACAATACTACAATGGTAATCATAGCTTTAATGCATCATGCCTGCTCAGCTACACCTTCAAGCATATCATTACACTCTACTGCTGACAACATGCTAACATTGCTATACTGCTATAAAGTCACACTGTGCATCAGCACCATGGTAGCCTTTTCCTGCATCAGTGTTACAGATGGCAGGAGGTGGCACAGGTTTCATCATATGCACAGGGGGTGTTGTTGGTTTGCCAGAGGCCTACAGTGAGCCATCCAATCGACATGTATGTGTGTGTGTGTGTGTGTGTGTGTGTGTGTGTGTGTGTGTGTGTGTGTGTGTGTGTGTGTGTGTGTGAGGGGCAAGAGTATTGCTATGGGTCAAGGTTGATGTAATGTGTGCGGGTATGTGTTAGCCCTAGGTGTCTGGTTTATGTGTGTGTGTGTCTGCATGCACACAGTTCTACCATGTGGCTGCCATATACAGGTATTTGTGGGACAGCCACAGACTGTACCTGCCAGGCTTTACAGATCACCGTCTCTGGCCATGGATACAGTACCTGTGCCTGGCAGGGGTGCTACTGACACTATCAGGTACTAAGCCAAACTGGGTACTATCCCCAGAGGTAGATGGATGTACACTGGACCCAGGTCCCTGCTGGGACTGTCCAGAGCCATGTGCATATGGTCTTCTAGGATGATCTATGGGCAGCCCACCCCCAACATTGCTGGGGATGGTACTGGCACTACGGGAGTGGCTGTGACTTGAGGGACGTCCGCGGCGACTGCCAGCTGCTGATGTTGCTGGCATACATCCACGTTGATGACTAAAGCATCCCACACTGTCCTGACACATGGACATGACATTGCAGAAGATATCTAATGTCTCTCCCCAATGTCTATCAGTGACCTCAGTGTAATTACGGATGGCACCTGCTAGGTCATGGATACTGTCAATTACAACGGTGTCATGTGCCCTCTGTGCCCTTAGTCCCTGACTGGTGTACCGTTCCATACATGCCTGTGCCTCCATGACAGCCAGGAACATGTGTGAGGTTGTAAGACCTGTGGCACGTCTGCCAGTGGCATGAAGAGCAGCAGTGCTCCGATGAGAACCCCTGGACATCTGCCTCTATGGTGCCCTTCCAGACATCCGGGTATGGCTACTGTGTCAGGATGCATGTGCCATGGATACCACACTGTCCTGGCCAATGCCGACTGTATGCTGTCCCTCTGCTAAGGGCATTGATGATGGATGTATTGGCAGTATGACTGTGTGCATGGATGGGGTGGACACTTGTGAACTGTCGATTGGTGGCCCAACAACAGACCCTGACAAACATGCCTGTGCCTTAACACACCTATCATCATTATCACTATTTTGCTTAGTGACATCAGTTTCCCTGCTGCAGTGAACCAGCCCAAAGTCAGCACCTGTGAGAGGAAGACAGGAAACACACTTTATGACCTGTACATGATGTTGGCACACATGAACACATGCACACATGAACACATGCACACATGCACACATGAACACATGCACACAACAAATGCACACATGAACACATGCACACATGCACACATACACATATGCACACATGAACACATGCACACATGCACACATGACCACATGAACACATGGACACTTGCACACATGAACACATGTACACATGCACACATGCACACAAATGCACTCCTTACTAAAACAGACAGAGACACACACACACACACACACACACACACACACACACACACACACACACACACACACCACCACCACCAGCAATCCAGAACATACTCAATAGCCGGTGATGGTGGGGTACAGGCAAACAGTTATATCACACATGTCAGCATGCAGGATGTGTGCTGCTCAACAGCATGCAGTGTGGGTGTAGACAGCCCTTGCTAATAACAGTATACATGGCTTTGATGCATGTGTGTTGTTGTTCAGTGATTGGCCTCACCCTGGAACGCAATGTGTACATGGACACAACATTGCTGTGCAAGTATTAAAAGCTCTGCAATGTCCTGTGCACCATCACTCACAGGTATACATACAATGGCTGGATGTGTATCTGTGTGTCACATAGATATCCATTTCTGATTAGAGCGTCTGTGTCTTTAGCAGAGAATTGTGGACACAGGTTTAGCACATGCATGCTATGTATACATACAGGATGAGTGGTGCATGTATACCTAATGGAATACAGATGGCCTAATGGTTAAGGTGTTTGCCTTGAAAACACAAGATACAGGGTTTGAATCTCACAGGGGATAATTGGCTAGGCTTAAAATGGCTCGCAAGGGCAGTTAGCCTAGTACTAATCTATGAACCTATGAAC
Source organism: Protopterus annectens (assembly GCF_019279795.1). Taxonomy (NCBI): domain Eukaryota; kingdom Metazoa; phylum Chordata; order Ceratodontiformes; family Protopteridae; genus Protopterus; species Protopterus annectens. The sequence goes on along the minus strand of NC_056730.1, from coordinate 608,831,625 downwards.
CTATATACCATTGCTCAACATAGCCATTGTACAGTGGTTATGGTGAGTGTAGGACATATTGTGGACATGCCAGTGCCAGCCATGCCATGGCATGCTACAACACAACTGCAACATTAAACATCACACATACACAGTGTGTGTCATGTGCCCTATACACTCAATAGCATTACAAGACATAGATGTGTCACTTTGTACAAATTGTGATTGCTATGCATATTGTGTATTGGTGCATATGTTTGCACACACACAACATTGAGGTGCATAGCAGTTAATGCTATGTGTAGTACTGTGGTCACTGTAACTGGATGGGGTGTAGTACCATGAGCCATCATCAAGCAGCATCATGTGGTCACTCAAGGCTACTAATGTGTGCCAGACCAGCACATACCATGCTGTACCGGAACTGCAGTACCATGGCTACATTCAACATTTCACAACCAGTTGTTACATGGGTTTGTATGGTGCCCAATAGGGGGCATTGCCTAACATGAATGTGTTATGTGTTGAAGAGTGTCGCACAGTCACATAAGAGGCATCTACCCCTCAGGTATATTATGTGTGCTGTGTGGATGACATTTGGGATACTGGAGTGTGACGTTACAGCGGATGTCTGAATACGCCATGCGTAGCATGTTAACGTGTACTGCGTATGACAAAGTTGTGTATGTTGTGTGCATGTGTATCGCCTCTGCCTATCCAATGTCCACTACAGTATTGCCACAATTGTGTGGGATGCTCTGTGTATTGTATGTGTTTTAGGCAGCTACCCACATTACTGGGATGTGCATAGTCTCACAGCAAACATGCACAGCATGCATTATGCGTAGGTGTGTTATGTGTACATGGCCTACACCTCACCTATGACATGCAGATTTAATTAGCAATATTAAATGTAGAACACACTCACCAGCATGAGTCTGCTGCCTTGCTGTCACACCAGAGGGACCTACAAGGATATGAGACAGTTTGTCAGTGGCAACAACTGTGGCATTGCTACTGTGTGTTTGCAATCTTACAGTAGTACAATGGTTGACAGTCACAGGCCTACAGATTATATTCCTAATTATTAGTATTGCACAACACTAGGCACCTCACCTTCTAACTACACAGTACACATCTCACATAAGAATGCTCTACCAATAGAGGTAACAGTAGTCTACAGGTATGCCATGTTACCTGCATGCTCCATGTCAACTTGCTGGGTGGCTCCGGCCTCCATGATGGTACATGTCACTTGTTGTTGTTGTTGTTGGCCAGGAGCCACCTGGCTCAGGAGCGGCTCCTCCACTCTGGTGAGGGGGGGTGGATGGCTAACCCACCACCTGTGGCAAGCTGTTGTCTATGGATATCAGACGCACGCTGCCAGACATGTCTAATTAAATCACTGCAGTGATGGCATACCTGCTCATATGTCTGGTTATGCATGCCTATGTCATTTACCCTATGGACAAGATCTTGCCACAGTACAGTCCACTCATGCTGGTCCTGGCTGGTTCTGGAGAAGAGCACGGCATTGTGCTGCACCAGGCTTGTCATTATCTTTTCCTCCTCTGCCGGGCTATAGGTGGGATTACGATGGTGGGCAATGACCCTGGAAGACAATGAAACAATATGTGTGAGCAAGTCATGTGGCACACTTAACATTCTAAAGTACAGATATCAATTAACTGCCATATATAGCAACCTATTGACTGTCAGAGGATATACACTTTCAATGCCACATATCAGTGCTCAGCCCACAACTGCCTGACAGTGCCTGGCACACTCTATATATCAAACCATGTTTTGCACAGCAACAAAGATAAACCAGTATGTAAGACTATACATCAGTACATGGCACACTGTATGCAACATAATGCACCACCTAGCCACAGGAGGTAGCTATCAAGCTAATGCATCAAGAAATATGTAATCCATTGCAATGATTGTAAAGTCCAGTTACAGTATTACCAGTATACCACACTAGTCATTGATGGCAAACCCCTGCCTAACTTATGTGCACATTTGTTAATATAGATGGCATATTGCTGTACAAGACTATACATGTTGCTAGATACGCACTTATATCCTGTAACACAAATATGACCGAGGCCATGGTACAGACATACCCACACACACATCAGACATACATACCAGACACGAAGGTATGGCAACCCAGATGACCTTTACCTGTGTACCATACAGTACTGAGTGTCAGTAGTTACAAAACCTTATGCCTGAGGTATGTAATCTGTGAGGACTACAGGTAACACACAAAGCAGTGGTTCCAAGAAATGTGGACATACACCATACTGTGCTGTTTAGGCATACAGCTTCAGGAAGCATGATAGTTCATACAGGAGTTGGATTCACCAGCAGTAACACTCAATAAGCATACATGTACTGCTTTAGCCTACAATGGGACATCCCAGTCGACACCAAGTGACTATGTCAGACCCTATGGCATACTGCTTTTTCTGCCTAGCAATTGCATACACATCTTTTGCTTGGATCACAGCTAGGACACATAATACCATGACAGAAACAGTTTCCCACTAAGCTATCTCACATATACAGAACTCTGACACATTCACCAACACATTCACCATCACACTCAGTCAACCTCACATAGCAATTATTGGAACAAGTACATGTGGGTGTGTATCGCTTCATAGGTAGGTAATAGGCTATTGGCCCTAGGGCCTATAGAAGTCTAGCCATACGCTACCCTGGCCTTTGACACACAGGTAATTATGTTTCGCGTGGCCCTGTGAAGCAGAGCCACAGAGGTGATTCCCGGGGTGTATTTCCTATTTCCCATACAATCATCAGGATTATTTATGATGACTGCTAATTAGGAGCTTTGTTTGCTATTGATAGGTGGTTTGTTCCAGAGTATGGGATGTCTCTGAGATAGGAATCTATCCCTCCAGCATGTGCTGTTTATTGAGGTCACAAGGTTTAGGTCCCTAGAGCGTGTAGCTCGTAGGGATTGTGATCTGTTTACGTGGAGCATGTCCAACAGCTCTGGGTTTGACATTGCTTAGTATGTTAGGCAGAGGTCAACTCTGGGTAGGCGGTATGAGGCACAGTCTAGCTGTGGGTTTGTGAGACGGTCTGCATAGGGCATCTGTTTGAGGCCGGTATTACTCTTTGTGAGGTATGTCTGTGTCGTTTCCAGTTGCTGTAGATGTCTTGTGAGGTACATACCACATGGGGCATTGTACTCTATAATGGGCTTTATGTGTGATGAGTAGAGGGAACACTGACCTATATTTCCCTGGATGACACACCTTTTGTGATGACATGTGCCACGTAGACAGATGACATGACTAGTGTGGCACTGTGATTATCAAAGGGGAGACTACTGTCCACCTGTGTCCCATGGTCTCTTATCACACCTTCGGTGTTAAGTAGACTACCACCTAGGTGGTAGTTAATGGGTTAGAGTTTTTGCAAGAAGGGATGCCAATGCAGTGTCAACACTGAGCTTGAGTCCATGGCTTTGTGTTGCAGTAAATATGACCCTCTCTCTCTCTCTTTCTCTCTCTCTTTATATATATATATATATATATATATATATAGTTATAGATATACACACACACACACATACATATAAACATCCATTGGTGCACATATAGATATACATATAGGCACATATACAGTCCAACTTTCATGGTGGGGATATCAATTATGCAAAGGTTGTGAGGTATACAGTCATGCCATAATATTGCACAGTGTTGTGCAGAATGTATTGAAGGTGTTCTCAGCCCATGAAGCTTTAGCAGGCCTCACTGGCTGCAACACTGCAAACATGACGAATCATACCCACAGCGTTAAACCACCACATGTCATATAGCAGCACTGTATGCTGTCTTGTTTGCCACACACTACAACCTACATAGAAATATGCACATAACAACCTTCAACAACATATATATGTCCACCCTTCACAAACAGTTGCAGTATGTCCCTTGCTCTATGCACATGTACAGATGCTAATATATCTGACACAGACAGATCTCTCCGTATGTATGTGCCATACACACACAAGGTCCACACTGTTGTAAGTTTGTGTACTTCACGGCTGACATGTTGAGCCTTGCTGTAACATGAACAGGTGTCACATGTGAGCACACAGTAATATTAGAGGGTGTATATATAACTGCAAATGCTAGATTAGCATACTAGCCTGGTAAAGCTGTTGCCAATGCTAAGCTACACATTAATATGACTATCATGCATTCGTTACTCTGTCACATCCATGTTTATATAACTGTATGCGCTACTCCCCCAAACAGACATTTTACACACTACTGTACAGAACACAGATAACATGGATTAGATGTTTGACATTTAATGCTGAACTACATATGTCACAGTCATATCCCACTGCACACAGCTACACACTGATTTCTCCATGCCAGTAGTTATGCAGGGCATCTGTGCATAGATACGTACTGCTGCCACATATGGATGATTCAAACTATGTAGAGTACTCTTTATAAACATCTAGAATATGCCAGTAAATACATAGCTGTTACATACCTTTCCTTTGTATGTGTTCGTATTTGTCGGTTCCATGTGTTTTATAATAAATTTTCTTTTTTATATCTTATTTTTTTGAGATATATATTTTTTTCAATATAATTTTTTTAATATATTATTTATTTTTCAATATAATTTTTTTATTTTTTTAAATATATTACTTTTTCTTTCGATATTTTTTCTTAATCTTTTTTCTTTTTTTCTGCTGCTGTTGTCTGCGTCCGTCTCTCTCTCTCTCTCTCTCTCTCTCTCTCTCTCTCTCTCTCCCTCCATACCTGCAATGAAATGATTTCATGTGTGAACAGCAAGTACAGCCTGCTTTTATAGGTATCTGCACATGTGCATGTGATGGCCTCTGCACCAATTGGTGGCCACCATTTGGCAATTGCATGCAGCCTGCTGTGTGGTACTTGCAGTACTCACTGTCATAGCAACCCAATGCTATAAAGTCAGGTAGGCATAGCCCTTTCAGCTTTCCAATGTGGGGGCCATGCTTGTTTGCTGTGGACACCGTTGTGTAAGTCAGAAGGTTGGTATACTTCTTATAACTGATGCTAGGGGTGTAGCCAGTGATTTGAATGTTGTACTCAGACCTGAATGTTGCCACTTCCAGTACACAGTTGACAGTGTAGAATTGTACTCACCCCTACAAATGCTAACAAAGATACATGGGAGTATGTAGTTTATTTTCTACTTATACAATTAACTGCCATATATACGTAGTTATTGAGATGTTTTCATTTGGCACATGAACTGTTTGGGAACTGCTATGCTGTGGATATTAATGTACTCACTTCTGCACAGTTTGTGCTTTTTCTTTTGTTGACATTATCACAGGATGCTCATGAAAACTGGACCATTCCAATACTGAGTATGCCTACCTACATCTTTGCTGGACCTTGAACACACAGGTATTTTGTACATTTGGGTGGGGAGTGTCCTGCTATGATACTGTGTGGGGGTTGTAAAGTGCTGCTGTAATATTATTTACTGCTAGCATGTCTGGTTCTGTTATCACAGTCATGTAATGCAATTCCACAACAACTGCTGGTAAAGTTCCACAGAACAGATTTTGTGTTATGGCATTCCTATCTTTCCTTTACATTCACTCATTCTGATGCATGATATATATATTTCAGCAACAGCCTGCTGTATATCTACTGTGTTTTAGTAGTACTTCATGCAGTCTAGTGTGTCCAAGGTCCGGCATTTGAGACTGACAGTGGTGTTTTATTTTGCTGCTGAGCAGAACAAGGGCCCTCACATGCAGGGTGACTAAGGCACTTTTAAGCAGTTGTAAGCGAGTTTGTACGGGTCTGCGTGAAGCTTAGCAATACTTAGCTAAGCGCACACAAGCGCACACACGCGCAAACCCGCTAACTACTGCTTAAAAGTGCTTACTCCCACTAACCCCCGCGCTAATTTCTTTGAAAGAAAAGAAAATGGGGAGATAGGAAAGTGGTGAAAAAGGGGCACAAAGAGGGAAAGACAGTAGGGAAAACAGCTAGGGATGTGCAGGACGGGTGTAGGGAAGGTCTATAGCTGCCCATTTCTTTAACAGCAACAACTGTGCATATACTAGAAATTTGGATGGAAATTTGAAACCTTCCACCCCTGAGAGAGTGGTGAGGACAACAAATTATGTTGTACTGCCAATTAAATATCAGTTTATCTGTCCAGCGCACATGTGTGCAAAATGGGCAGCTATGTATGGGGCATAATTTTTTTGTGGGAGCAGATTGCCCATTTTTTTTTCAGGTGAGAGTGGAATGTGGGGTAGGGGAAGTAGGTATACTTGGGGAGGTAGATTGGGGAGGTAAACAGACAAGACAAACAAGATGCATACAGGGGCAGAATATGACACAAGGGAATGGGTAAGGATGTTTGGAAATTGCAAGCCCATGAGCCCACAGATAGCAACAGTGGAGCTGAGATCCCCACCATTGGGCAGTCACCACTGCACCTTCACAGCCCAGAGGGTGGCTGTGCTGGGGGCTGCATAGGAGGGACAGGCTCACCCGTGAGTCCCGCCACTCTTGCCTCGAGCTGGCACAGAGGATCAGCGACTGAACGCTGGATCTCCTTACGCACCACAGCCTGGACCGTTCAAAGGGTGATAGGTGGCCCTCCTCCAGCCATGCTTGCACGGGGGGGGGGGACAAGTCCCATCCCCTGCAGTGCTTCCACCTGAAGGTGGCACAGGACCAATGGAGGAGGAGGTCCCAGGCTGGGCACCGGACCTGCTGGTGCCAGGTGCCATCGCCAGCTGAGGTGGGACAGGTGGGTCCGCTGGGACTGGCCTTCCCATAAGTTCTATGTTTAGGAGGATTTAATGACAATATGGGTTAGTAATAGCCAACAGCATTCCAATTTAGTTGTAACAGCATACAGTAGTATTCTCATTAACCCAACACACCAGAGTTCCAACAGTTGAACAGCAAGCATAACACATGCATATATAGAACAACAGTGGACATTCCAACAGCATGCAGGATTGATTGGTGGCAACAGGCTACTAAGATTGTGGTATGTGAACAGGGCACATGCATCAAAGAAAATGCAGATATTTATAAACCAATAGGACATGTGTCCCAACAAATGTTATGAGATTAGACATACCCATTGAGGTGTGGAATTGCATTGTTTATGCACATACAGTAGGGTATAAAAAGATACCTTCATTAACAACTTATATATACTTATAGTTTACACTACATTCCTATTGACTGCAGTTATATATCCCCTACATGTATTATTACACTAGGCAATGTCCGTTAAATTGTGAAATGAGTTTTGCTAGTTCTCGATATACCTGACCTGTATCTGACATACAAACTGTCCTGGATGCAGATGTTACTGCTATATATTTATATATTTCATTTATATTTATATATCTATATATCTGGATGTGTTCAGGTGACATTATCAGATATATGTTAACAGCCCCCTACATTTCTAGCAGCACACTGACATTTCTGGGGAACACAATAACAAGCTACACATGTGCCAGATTAACCTGTACATGAACCGACAGTTGAGGACTGTATATATGCTTAACAGCTACTGGCACTCTCTTCATCCACTTTATATTGGCCTACCCATGTGTTGGTTGACTGTACTTAATACAACAGTACTATTTCTATAATGCAAGGGTACAACAACATATCGAAGAAAGTGACATGGACACACTCCAGGAATTATACCTTTATTAATTACATTACACACTTTTCTAGTGGCTCTCTCATTTATTTGATATATCAGTGCATGCAGAGGTCTTTTATTCAAGACATATTATACCTTTATTAATGGGTTATGTTAGGAAAATGCATAATAGCAATGTGCATGCTTAGTACCTTAAAGGCTTAAAAGGATTAATACATTTATTCTGTTCATACTGCATGAATCTGCACAGCTATTAGAAACTTTATAAAAGACACTTTATTCTGCTTATGCAATGAAAATATGTGCAGCTACCGGAAACTTAATAAGAGACATTCTATTTCTGCTTATGCCATGAGAAAATGTGCAGCTGCTAGAAGTCTTGATAAAGAAAACAATAGATGTTTGAAAGCTTAACCCATAGTCAGCACTACTTGTACCAAAGCTAGAAATGTACCTTGAATCTAGACAAAATGTATCGCATGTATTAGAACTGTACAATAGAAGAATTGAAGAGACAAGGTGGGCTAAAATAAGCCCAAGGCCAGGTTGTTTTTCTGAAATGTTTTTTCAAGACAGCAATAATCTGACCATGTCAGCAATAAGCCTGGTAACATTTTCTGTGTAACATACAGAAAGCTACGTCCATCTACGTCAGCAGTAGATTAGTAACATTTTCTATGTGACATGAAGAGAACTGTATAAGAATAACATACTGACTACCAGAAAGTCAGACAAATCTTGTACCTACATGCTTTGTCTCCTTGCTGCAAGTAATAAAGGGTGCCTTGCTTGAACCTAACGTGTATTGATCTTTGAAGTTTTGCCTTTTACAGGTTACAACACCTTTTCACGCTGTCTCATTTATTTTATATAACAGTTCATGCAGAGAAGTTATTCAACACTTATTATACCTTTATTAATGGGTTACAACACCCTTTTTCAGGCTTTCTCACTTCTTTTATATGACAACACATGCAGAATAATTACTAACCTGCCTGGTGGCGCAGCCTTAGCAGCCTATCTGCATAGGCTTGCTGATTCGCAGCATGGACAGCTGCAGCTGTGAAGTAAATGAAGGGATATTGAGACATACCTATCCATAATATAGACTACAATAGCAATTCTTAGATACTTCATTCCATGGCTACATACTCAGTAGTGGGGCATTTTCCATTTCACGGGCCTCCTGTATGCATTGGTTCAGTAGGTCCTCCTTGCGTCTCTTCAGGTCTGAGTAGTGGTGTCTGACCTGCTCACCAGTCTGAGTGATGCCTGTAGCACTGGTGAGATCATGTGCTAGATGGTGCCAGGCTTCTGTTTTGTACTCAGTGCCCTGAAACTGGCCCTGCAGGAGTCTTGCATCATGATGATGGACGTGGAGCCAAACCATTACTTTTGACTCCTCAATGCCCCACCTTTGTGCTCGAAAATGAGAGCCCTCTCTAACACCAGCCATACTGTCTGCAGATGGGAGCTACAAACAGTTATGGCAATTATTCCCACCTATGGAGCTTAAATATGCCTCATTTCCCACACTTATTTGTGATTGGCCGGTTTTGAAAAATCTCAGCTAAAAGCAAACCTGCTTAGCAATGGGTAAACTTCCATTGATATATATATGAGTGTGTTGGAAATGTATCCATATTTAAAGCTGTCATGGCTTAGTGGTTTAGTACTGTGATTATGGTGCACAGTATCCCAGGTTCGAGGTCTGTCATTGCTTTTTATTTTACTACTGGCCAGACCAGCTAGGAGGTGTGGCTGTGTTTAGCCGACTTTGCTCAACTTTGCCCAACATTGCTCGATGTTGCTCTATGTTGCCCAACGTTGCCCAATATTGAGCTAGTTAATGCGGTGCCAGCTCCACGCAAACATGTTTTGTTTGCGCTAGTTGGCGTGATGCACAGCTCCACCAAAGCCATTGTGCTAGTTAAAGCAGTGCTAAGCTATGGGCAATTATACTTAACTGTGCTTAATACTAGTAAACTTTGCTTAGCAGTGCTTCACTTTGCTTAAGATACATTACTTATGCATTTATCAGTATGCATGACCATTCCACCTTCTTATATATATATATAAAATATCGTTCACTACCACATAGGCCATTTCAATGCATTTTACTAAAATTTAAAAGGTAAATGTCAGGAATTATTTTTATGCACACATTTCCTACAGAAAATAGGAAGGGGTGTGGTGGGACTCGAACCAGGAATGCCTCTTCTTTGTGCGAGGGCTCTACCACTACGCTATTGCTATTTGGCTTAATTTGCATATAAGTAGTTTATTATCCTCATCAATGTCTACACTGCTAACTGTAGCTAAGCAATGAGCAAACCCGCGCATACACACGCAAATACGGAAAGCTATATTGGGAATAATAAAAAAAAGGAAAGCTTTACATTTTAAACTTTTACAGGGATTTAGAATGTGGGGGAGTGTAGTGTTGGGTATGTAGACATTTGAGCGGACTCGCTCATTTCAGTTGACATTTGCAGTTTAGGCACTTGCAGGGGCATGGATATTTGGACTGCTCGGCAGTCTGACACGCCCCCCTGCACTCGTGCACGCTCCGTGTTAGCCTTAGAGTTGAGTCAGCGCACCCTCATGAATATGAATGACACGCTGACATCATACTCTTAGACTGCAGTTTCCGAATAAGACTTAGTTAGTCTTATATGGAGGATTAGTGAATCCCGGCCATAGTGATTAAAGTTCAGGTTACTGTCAGACTGAGTTCCCAAGTCCCTACTTACTGGTTCTACTCTTAGGAGAATGTTATTAATGTTATTACTTGCACGGATGGCTGTCTTTCAAAAAGTTATAATTATGCTTTTTTTTTTTTTTACATTGAGCTTTAGTCCATGGTTCTTGCACCAGTTATTTGTCTGTGTCAGACCTTCTGGAAGATATCTACATCTTTGGGGAATTGTGTGATTGCATCCAATTTGCAGTCATCAGCAATTCTGGTCAGTCAGTGGCCTTCTACATTTGCCTTAACTTCAGAGAAGTACATTCTGAAAAGAAGAGTTCCCAGTACCAAGCCCTGTGTGACTCCACTAGTAATGGGCTCCTTGATGGAAGGATTCCCCTACCCAAACTTCATCTATCCTATCCAGGAGCCATTTGGCTATTCATTGGGTGACATAGGGATTTATGCCTAAATTTGTGAGTTCATCCATAACACCCAATTAAAATACTGAGTCAAATGCCTTTGCCAGATCATGGTAGGCAGTACTCACTGTTTTGCCCTCATCCATAATATAGTAACCTTCTTGAATAAGTCCACCAGGTTTAGTAGGCATGACCTAACCTTGAAAAAAAAAATAAACTGGGTTGGGTCCTGCATTTGAAATTTACTGTGTCTTTGTTTATCAGGTCCACAGTAAATCTTTCCATAGCCTTGCATATAAGACTAATAAAACTTATGGGTCTGTAGTTCTCTGGGTCTGTTGATGGTCCACTTTTGTGTAGCAGGATTACAACAAGGATATAGTATTGCCCATATTATTGGTCCTTGTGGCCCTTTTTACTATTGGTCCATTTTACCATTCTGGACAATTGATTGGATAAGATGTAACCTATGGGGTTTATGTATTGTTCATCTGTATATTTGATTTTGTCACTGCTATCATTTGTTGAATTGCCAAAGTTGCTTTTCTTATTAGTTATCACAAATATTGTGATCATTGCTTATATTACTGCCAGTAGATTTTTAATAAGGTATATCTACTCCTTATTTGATTATTAGTTTTGCTTGGTTATTCTCTAGGGGTATGTGTTTTTGAAAGCCTATTTAAGCTTACTGTGTTAGTAGCTATTGGTTTTGAAGATGTCAAATTAACAGATGAAAGTGCTCAACCATTTAGCTTTTATTTTGTGGTATTTTTTTTAAGTGTTTTACCAAGTTTTTCAATGGAATTAAAGGGACTTGTGTATGTAAAAGCCGCTTGCCATGTACTGAGTTAACTTTAACCATTATGCCAAACCCTAACTCCATGATGGCTAGGGTAGACTGTAGATGAAGTTAGGGAAGAAAGTTGAATAGAACCTTGACCACTATAGTACTTCAGTACAGACATATGGTTTGGAATTGAGGTTAGATTTGGTTTTGAAAGATAACCCAGTGGCATACCGCCTGTTCAGAGGCGATCTGTGCCTGATGTATAAAGCCATGTCCAACCCAGAATTAATGGACATGCTGCACCTCAGAAAATCCAAATCCCATCGAGCTACACACTTGAGAGACTTGAACCTCAGCACTGAAATAAATAGGACATGCTGGAGGGACAGATTCATAACCCAGAGGCTCCCTTCACTCTGGAATAAAATCCCAGTCCAGGTTAGGCAGAGTCCCTCATTGACTCTCTTCAAGAGGAATCTTGATGAGTGGATGGGAGATCGTAGGTTTACCCTGGGTATCACTTCTGTGTCACTGTTAGACAGAGGCACAGTATACTAACCTCGAAAAAGGGCATAGCAAAATAAATTTAAAATGGGTGGCGAAAGCCAAACATATTCTGGCTAGGCTTATAAATGCCCTAGGGCAGATAGCCTAGTATGAACCTATGTACCTATGAACCTATGAACTGCCAAAGCAGTTGACTGTAGATGGGCCAAATGAGATAGACTGGGATAATAGATTCATATGTTGTAGGTATCTAGATAAAATGCTTCACTGTGATCCACAGAGGACAGTCGTTAGGGGTCCTGAGTCTTTAGAAATGAATATAGACTCTAATGAATTAAATGAATTGTGATTGTACAGCTGCAAGTGTAGATGTTATGCTGTTTTCTAGATAGGCTGTTGGATATAAGAAAGTAATCAAATAAATTATTATATATAGCTCTCTCAAAAAATGTGTTGATGAAAAGGAAGCAAGAGTTGGGCATAAAGTTATTAAATGATGCATCTAGATTTTTTAGTAGCAGTATATTTTTTTCAACATCTTAAAAAGACAAAGACAGTTTACCAAAATGAACTATTTTTCTAAATCAAAAATTATGACTGCCATTTTGCATATTAGTAGTATAGTCAGTTAATGATATGATTCCTTTTATATTACCTTGTGTTTATAATTTATGATGAATCCAGTCTGATTCTCATCTATTATATGAGTTATTATATATTTCATTCTCTTTGTTGTAATACACATAAAATGTCTAATCTGCATTAATCAAGGAAATAGATCTGTATGATGTACATATTTATAAGTCTAAGCTCCACCCCTCTGCACCAACTTAGTAATGGGTACTAACCCTATCCCTATCACTGCCACCCCTAACCTTATACCTTACCTTAATAAAAATCTTCCCATAAAACTACCACTACACAAGACACACTCAGGCACATGAACATGCACAAACACACACTAACAACCCTACATATATTGTAGCCATGGGTGGCGCAGTGATGCAGCGGTTAATGCTGTTGCCTCACAGCAAGAGGTACTCCAGTTCGATTCTCGGCTGGAGTGCCTTCTGTGTAGAGTTTGCATGTTCTCCCTGCGTTCACGTGGGTTTCCTCCAGGTACTCCTGTTTCCTCCCACATTCTAAAGACATGCTTTTGGAGCATTTTTCCCCGGGCCTCCGCTGAAAACAAGATCAGTAGAACCTAGTCGGACTTTCCCGGTCAACAAATGTTAAATAAAAATAAAATAAATAAAAAATATATTCCCTTTCCTAACCATAACCCTAAAATACACACACTCACACACAAACAAAAATCCTCACCTAACCCTGATTCTTACAAACATGTACAAACACTCTTACCCCATCCAACCCCACTCATCTTTTTTGACAAAACATTCCCTTGACATTTTGATGGTTCTGCTATCTGTACCTTTAATATTAAGCACCATCCCTCACACTCATTGGCCAAACAGACAGCTGTATATCCCTTAAAATACGTTGAAGAAGAGAAAGAGACAAATGCCAAATATATAGCTATTTGTCAAGAATAAGGGTGGAAAGACAACCAGAAATTTATGTAGATGTTTGTCAGATAAATAATTTGATCTATATGTAGGGACACAATGCAAATACTACTATTGAGCATATTGTCTTCTAAGATGAGTTTCGTTTTCTCAATCAGTTTTACCCATTACAATGAGCATTATTTGTTCTCTCTTAATAAGTTGCACCTTTCCTTTCATTATTCTTTCTTAATTAGTATTGGTTTTCCTTCATTACTTAAAACTGGTAATTTAATTCTGTTTTTCTAGATTTTACTACTAATATATACAGGACCTTTAATTACTCTCCCAGCAGTGTGCTATCAGGTATGAACATTTTATTCAGTCTGAACTTTTGTCACTTTTATGGTTTAATACCTTATACATATTTTCATGTTAACTATCTGACCCTTGCTATCAATATGTCATCATTGCATTTAATGCTGTAACTTATATATGATCATATAAGGAATAGTTAAACTATCAAAAGACCATCCCAACCCTGGCCCCTCCACCTCTTCCTCCTCACACAGGCCAATATATTTTACTTCTCTAAACTCACAAAGTATTGTCAACAAAGTCCCTACCCTCCATGCATGGCTCATGTATAACAAACCTGACATACTATCTATTTCAGAAACATGGTTAAAACCATCTATAAAAGATTCTGAAATTACTCCACCTAGCTACTCAATCATTCGAAAAGACAGGACCCAGAAAAAAGGTGGCGGAGTTGCTCTCCTATATTCTTCTTCCTTGCTAGTTACCCCTATGATAAACCTACTCCTAAATTTAATAATGCTGAAGTACTCCTCACTCTCCTACAAGTCAACAAGCACAAATACATCTGTTTAGCATCCCTTTACATTCCCCAGGGATAATATTTCCACACTTGAAAACATCCTCTCATGGCTCTCTAACAATATCAGCAATGAAACCATAATCTTAGGGGACGTAAATATCAACTGGGCCTCCATCCAGTCTTCAAACAACCCTCTTAATATCAACCTATTTAAGTTTTCCCAACTAATCAATACTATTACACACCCATCACCAAACCCCTCTTGTGGCACCATCCTTGACTGGATTCTAGTGTCACATCCCCACTATTTCTCTGACAGTGGTACTCTTCCCGACCCTCTTAGTGATCACTTGCCAATTTTCACTCTGCCTCCCTTGCATCTCTTACGCACCCATAATATCATCACTACCCGCAATGACAAAAATTTTAACCCATCAACCTTCATATATTCTCTAAAAGCAGTAAATTGGAACATTCTAAAGACACTACCTTTAGAAGACGCAGTTGCTCACTTTAACCTTACCTTCTTAGAAATACTTGATTACCAAGCCCCTATAAGAACAAAAAGAATAAAAACAAACTCTGCCCCCTGCTTAACCAAAACCACACTATCTACCATGCACCTTAGAAACAAAGCCTGGAGACTCTATCTGAGAAATAAGACCCCAGAACAACATATTGCTTACAAAACCCTTCAAAATAAAGTAAAAAAGCTCATAATCTCCGACAGACAAAAATACTTCTTTACACTCCAAAACAACAATAAAACTAACCCACAAAAATTCTGGAAGGGGATCTCCACCCTCCTAAACCCCAGTAAACCACACACCCCAACTCCAGACCCAAATAGCCCAGACCTAGATCTAGCTACACAGTTCAACTCATTTTTCATCGATTCTATTAGCAAACTTACATCCTCCTTCACACACCCCTCCTCTTCACCTAATACACCCCTAATCTCTCCTGCAAATAACCCTCCCGTCATCACCACTTCCACCACATTCCCATCTTCTCACTGTCGATCTTCCACCTCTTCCACTACTCTAACCCCCTCTTCACCCATATCTTCCTCAAGTTCTCTCTCTCCCAACGTTTCTATTCTCATTTAAACCTATCCCCACTTCCACCATAAAGAAACTCCTTCAGAAACTAAAGCCATGCACCAACGCTCCAGACAACATTCCCTCTTATTTCCTAAGTATAGCCGCGGAAGGAATTGCCTATCCCATCAGCATTCTAATCAACCGCTCCATCCATGAATGTACAGTACCTCTACTATGGAAGCAAGCCTTCATCATCCCCCTCCATAAAGGAGGCAACAATTGCAATATCAATAACTTCCGCCCTATTGCTATCCTCTCGCCTATAGCTAAAATCCTGGAAAAGTGTATCCAGCTTCAACTCCTACCACACCTCATAGATAACAACCTTTTAACCCCTACACAACACGGATTCAGGCCAAATCATAGCACCATGACAGCCCTCCTGTCCTTTCTTGAGACGGTTAATAGAGCACGCGACCGCCACATTGTTTCCACCTTACTACTAGACCTCTCCAAGGCCTTCGATACTATTTCACATAGCCTGCTCCTATCCAAACTATCAGAACTTAACCTCTCTCCCACCTCCATAAATTGGTTCTCCAGTTATTTATCAAACAGACACCAAGCCGTAATATGGAAAAAGGCCACTTCCTCTTTCCTTACTACCCCACTGGAGTTCCCAAGGATCTATTCTTGGTCCTATACTCTTTAATATATTTATAAATGACTTCCACAAATCCATCCCACTTGCAAACATCATCCAATATGCAGACGATTCTACAATTATCTGCTCTGCCACCTCCCTCTCTTCTCCAAAAACTGACTCAGGAAGCTTTCTCAATTACTGAGCATTGGATGAAAATAAATCACTTGGCACTCAACACCTCCAAAACAAAACTAATGGTATTTACCCCCTCCAAATCTACTTCTTTTGACACAAACTCTTTCTCAATTACCAGCCAAAACAACTCACCCTTGGAACTGGTATCTGAAACCAAGCTACTAGGTGTTCTAATTGACAATCAACTTAAATTCAACTCCCATCTACAACTAAATATTAAGAAAACACATCAAAACTAGGTATGCTCTACCGTCAAAATCAGTATCTTACTAGTTCCTCCAAAACCACTCTCGCTTCCTCCTTTCTCATTCCCTCTCTCTCTACGGTGCTCCATTACTGACTAATCTTCAGTCCTCTCTAAAAGCCAGCTTTCCTCCTGTTATAACAAAATTGCCAAATTAAGCTAATAGCCATAGGTCCTCCACCCACCACTGTTCCTCTCCAAAACTAAATTGGCTCGAACTACCTAATCATCTTAACTATATACAGCTGACTTTAGCTCATAAGCTTATTTTCAACCCTCTCTTTGTCCCTCTCTGTCTTCTGCCTTCAAAATGCACCTTCCACATAGAATCTTAAGGTCCAACAATCAAAAACTACTAGAAGTCCATAAACCATGTCACGCCCCAGGTAAACACTTATTATCCTCTAACCTTTCCTGCCTCTGGAACTCACTCCCACCATCCATCCATTCACCTCTAATCACTACCTATTCAAAAAATCTCTTCATTCACATCTTAGGTCCCAATGGGATTGTTCTTGCTCCCACCCCTCATAAATATATGTCATCCTACCTCCTGTATGCATTGAGGCTCAACTTTACCTAACAAAGCTTGTTTCCTTCTGAATAATTACACTGTAATGTAATGTTGTGCTCCTTCTCCAACACAACTCTGCTATGTTATCACCTTATTGTCTCAGCTCACGTACATCACATTAATATTCATTTATTGTATTTTTGAATACTTCTTGACTTTTGAACTAAATGTTTTACCCACTACTTGTATAATTTAATAATAGTTAGCTATCTTGTGTATGTAACTCAGTTTTTATGTGCTGGAGCTTTTCTCCCCAGGACTCCATTGAAAACGGGTTCTTTTGGCCCAATGGACTATCCTGGTAAACCAACTGCAAATAAATAAATAAATAAATAAAAATAACCAAAAAAGCATGACTACTCAACCAAATGCATATAACACTGAATACTGGAAATAAAAATGAATTTATTGGAACAGTATAATAAACCCCAAACTGCCATAAATTGCAAATTTGGAGGGGGGCAAGGACTGCTTCACCCGTCATTTAGAGGCTCCATCTCCACAGCCCCTGATAATTATATGTACCAACCCTGATACTGCACAGCAGTATGAAAAGAGCATATTTCCAAGTCTTACTTTAGATCAATCTTCCACATATGCAAATATCAATAAGCCAAACACAACTCCAAAGAAACCAACCCACCGCTGAATCATCCACTAGTTATCACCTATAACCGTACCATAATTGCAGATTAAAATAACGAATTAGGCAATCTCTACATAAAAAACATCACCAGCATTAGAACAAAACTAAATATATGCTGGTAAGACAAAAGAAAACACAAGAAAACAGTGCAAAAAATACCACCTAAGCTCTTTAAACATAAATTAAACCCATTAAAAGCCCTAATTACAGCTATTACATGCCCATTGTAAAACTAAGATTTGATCTTAATTACATTGCACATTTGTGCATTCACATAACTGTTGTTCTCCTGGAAAATTTTCATCACAATGAGTATTCAACCAAATGTAATCAGTCTTCTGAAATAAATCAAAAGACACAAATGTTGCTTTTCAGAACACTGATGACAGAAGACCAAAACTTTGGCATATGCAAAACTTAAACTATAAAAAGAATATAAAATATATATATATATGAAAAAAAAATCATCAGCACACTCCCTGATAATTATATATACTAACTCTTAGATCACACAAATGGTATATTTTCCGACACCAAGAACTGTGTAATCTTGCAGACTTGTTAACTATCTGCTTAGTCGACCAAATTTTGTCAATTAAACAGATGTCGACCAAACATGTTTTGACTAAATTCAGTGCTCTCTTTCTCTCTCTCTCACACACACACACACACACACACACACACACACACACACACACACACACACATATCCCCACCCCCGATCAAAGAAACCACAGTGAAAAACTTTTCAAAAGCAAACTTCACATTACTTAAGACCGAGTTGGAAAATTTCAAATTCCCCATGCTAAAGGATAATGCTGTCCAAGCTGCAAAATCCTTTACTAATTCACTCTATGGGTACCTAAAACAATGCATGGATCATACTATCCCAAGCAAAACCAAGACTCACACCTCCAAGAAAAGGAAACCAGTCTGGTGGACTCCTGCCATAAACATGCTATACAATAGAAGGAGGAAACTAGTACAGAAAAGAGTAAAATCCCAAGAAGGGAAGACATCCCTGATCAGTATCAGCAAAAAACTGCGATCCCTCATAAAATCATCCAAGGCTAGCTTCGAAAGAAAAATTGCCAAGGACTCCAAAGATAGCCACAAGGCATTCTTTAGCTATGTCAAGAATCTAAGTAGCAATTCTCAGATCTGCTCAGAGTTAGTGAAGAATAGCTCAAAATACACTGAACCGACTGATATCGCCAACATCCTGGCAGACAGGTTCAGTGCAAACTTCACCCCCCTCTCACCCCCAAAAGGGCCCATAACCATACCAGAAGAATGTAGTGCCCCTGAAATTACAGACACTCAGGTTAAAATAGCCCTCTCCAAAGCCAAAAACACAGCATCAATGGGACCGGATGGTGTCCCAGGCTGCATCCTACATGAGTTCAAAGATGAACTAACCCCTCACCTAAACACACTGTTCAAACTCAGCCTCTCCACAGGCTACGTGCCCATAGAGTGGCACACAGCAATGGTTATTCTGCTCCACAAAGGTGGAGCCACAACAGACCCTAGGAACTATCATCTTATAAGCCTGACTAGCTTGGTCTGCAAGGCTATGGAGTGCATCATCATGGATCTCATTAACAGAGACATTGGGAACCTCCAAACACTGGACCCTACCCAGTTTGCCTTTGTTAAGGGCAGATCATGCCTCCTAAACCTGGTGGACTTCTTTGAGACAGTTACCAAGTCTATAGATGAGGGAAAAGTGGTCCACACAGCCTACCTAGACCTTGCAAAGGCTGTCAACACCATTCCCTATTCTGGTATTATAGACAAGCTCACCAGCCTGAACATAAATCCCTACATCATGAAATGGGTTGCCAACTGGCACAAAGACAGAACCCACATGGTAAGAGTTGAGGGAGCTAGGTCTGACTCTAAACCATTTACAAGTGGCATTCCCCAGGTCTCAGTCCTAGGACCCCTCCTGTTTGGCATATACTTCTTAGAGGTACAGACAAGCACAGGAGGACTATGGCTGTCCAAGCTCACAGACAAAGATACCTGGTGTCAAAACCATGGCCTCAAGCTAAATGCCAAAAAGTGCATAGTCATCCCCTTTGGAAAAAACAAAGTACCTACAAACTACCACATAGGTGGTAGCCCCCTACATGTGGAAGACATAATAAGGGATCTGGGGACCCAAGTAGATAGTAATCTCTCCTTTGATAATCACATTGCCAAAGTGGTTAGAAAATCCTTCTATGTGGCCCACCTCTTCACAAAAGGGTTTGCATCCAGATCAAAAGAGGTCATTGTGCCCCTCTACGCATCACTCATAAGACCCATCATAGAGTACAATGCCCCATTTGGGATGTACCTTACAAGACACCTGCAACAGCTGGAAAGACCACAGAAGTACCTCACCAAGAAGATCACTGGCCTCAAACAGATGCCCTATGCAGCTCGACTGAAGAAACTCCAGTTGTACTCAGTTGCATACCGCCTACTAGAGGTGATCTCTGCCTGACATACAAGGCCATGTCCAACCCAGAATTGATGGACATGCTCCACCTAAAGAAAACCATATCCCCTTGAGCCACACACTCTAGGGATCTAAACCTCAGCACAACAATAAATAGGACATGCTGGAGGGATAGATTCCTGTCCCAGAGACTTCTCATGCTTTGGAACAAGATTCTAATCTACATTAGGCAGAGCTCCTCACTAACACTCTTCAAGAGAAACCTTGAAGTGTGGATGGGAAACAGAAAGTTTACCACAGGAATCACTTCAGTAGCTCTGCTGAACAGAGGCACAGGGAACTAATCTAAGGGGGTGGAGAAAGCCAACACATTCCGGCTAGGCTTATAAATGCCTTTGGGCAGATAGCCTAGTACCTACCTATGAACCTATGAACCTATGTTATTCAACATGGTATGCAGGAAATACAAATAAAACCTTTTTTATTAATGCTTAAGAAACCTCCAGATTCAAAGTTTCTCTATTCATATGAATATCAAATTCAGGAAATATTTATTTTTTATAATGAATCTGCCATTCCAGGAATAAAACCACATTGATCCTGGTCTGCTATAAATATGGCTTGCATTCTACTAGCCATTTGCTTTAAATATGCAGAGTCTGAAAGCCATGTACAAGCATGACAATGAGTAGCATGAATTGTCCATGTGTTTAGAATCTACCAACACATCCCCAAGTCCTGTGTATAGCTACACATAGTTCAGTACCTTTCTTGATTTCTCTGCACAATTTGTTTTTTTATGGCCAAGTAACATTAATTTTGACATTTCTCTCTTATCATTTGGCCCTGGATATTTATTGGTATTTAGTTATTATATCTAATTTCACTTTTAGATACCCTTCTCTATTTATGCCCATTGGTGTTGATAATTGTATTATCATTACTAGTATTATTATTATTATTATTATTATTATTATTATTATTATTATTATATTTTCTGTAAAGGCTGCATTTTGTTACTGGTCTGTTCCCATATTTCCATATATGCCAATAAAGTCTTGTATATTTCTAGTACAGTCCTAACTGTGCTTTTCGTTTTTGTTTTCAGATTTTTTTTTTGGAGTGTTCTACACAGTTTTGTACATAAATGTATACAAAAGTGCAGTCTTGGGGTATTCAGTCCATGTCCATAACAAATTTGCTTTAATAACTGAAGTGTTTGCTGAACTCTTCTGTGTACAATATACTGTATAGTTTGCTCAGTTTTAGACTGGCAGTAGGCTTTATCTTAAGTTTAATTGTACTGTCATATCTCCTAAAGTTGCAGGTGTAGGGTAGGTGTTTTAGCCTTTCATATAAATTCTTTCTAAAATATATAGCTTTAATTATTGTTTTACCTTTCAGTCTATGGGGCAGATTCAATAAACCCTACATGGTCCACTAAGACCGTGATGTGCACATGGTAGTTCACTATTTTGTATTCGGTAAGAGGCTCTGCATGGCGTGTACAGCCACACAACCACGGTATACACTGTAGCAGTCTAATTACAGCATAAGCAGCTGAACTGTATGCTAATCAACCAATTCAAGATTGTTGAGCTATTTAACAAACAATAAAGCAACTGTGTAGACCCAGTGCTGGTTGTCCCTATGAATTCCAAAACCTATTGGAATGCAGCTCCAGAAAGGAGTCTACACAGAAAGAATGTTAGGGACTGCTGCTGGTTTAATTCACGTGAATGTGCAACCAGCTGAAGTCTATGCTGCTGCTGCTAATAGTCCACAACCATGAGGGAGAAGAGTTTTCAGATCCCATTTAACTTATCATGATCTGCAGAAGGTGTAAATTGTAGACCAGTACAGGATGGATAGAGGCACACTACAGGAACTCTGCAACCTCTGCTGTCCTCAACTCAGTCCCAGGGCAAATTGAGGGGAACCAATACCAGTGGAGACAAAGGTATGTATAGCCCTTAGAATTCTAGCTATAGGAACCTTTCAGAGACCAACAAGAGACATGATGGGGGTGTCACAACCATCAGCATCCAGGATCCTCCATCAGTTTCTGAATGCTATGCTACAACATGACAGTGGCCACATATATTTACCCTGTATTCCTGAGCTCAGGGCCAGACATATGCAGGAGTTCTACCCTCTAGCATACTACCCTGATTGTGCACACATAGAAACAAGCTACCACCTTGGGAACAGGGAGGGTTTCTACATAAATATAAAGGGCTTCCACTCTATTAACTGCCAGGTTGTGTGTAACACTAAGGGAATTATCTTAAATGTGTGTGCTGGCACCCCAGGCAGTTACCACATCTCACATATCTGGCACACCTCCCTACAGTATCAGATATTCACTAGTGGTGATATCCCACAGGTTCATTTACTGGGGGATGCAGGTTATGAACTGGAACCATGGCTGACGCCCATCAGAAATGCACACACACACATACATACACACACACACACACACACACACACACACACACACACACACACACACACACACACGCTGAACAACACCATAATGAGGCAAATGTTCAAACCAGAAATATCATAGAGCATGTGTTTGGGCTGCTGAAATCATGGCTCCACTGCCTAGATACATCTGGGGGGAGCCCTGCAGTACAATCCATGTACATGTACTGAAATCTTCACCATCTGTGCCATGCTTCACAACATCATCCTGAGAAAACAGCTTCAGCAGGATCAACAAGGGAAAGGGACACACATCCCAACACCAATGGCATGGTCACCACAGCCACATACAGGTAAGGAGTCAGAGGGTGAACCAGCAGCTGCTGTGGATGTAGGCAGATGTAGACATGCTAATATGCCCTTGCATCAGCTAAGTGGCAATGCATAGCACACTCACTCATCACCTAAAGGGCTAAAACCTTCATTCTATGTACACACATATAGTAACATTGATGCCAGGCAAAGCTCACAACCTTTACCTATGCATGGAATGGTTGTGTACTCCTAGCATCAGACAGACTAAGCCCTGAACTAAAACTGAATAAATTGCTGAATTTACAAGTTAAGTGTTGAACCTGGAATATTAAAAAAAATGTCTCATAATACAAATGAATGGCATATCCTGGCATACTGTTACTTGGTAATGTAAGTAAGTAAAAGATGGTTGATTTTTACAGTAATGACTTCAACGTGTGACAGCCAAGACTTATGTGAATACCTGTAATAGGCCTCAAACATCAAAGATCCACACATTCATACCTCTCAAAAGTACTAATGGTCACCAAATGTCCTCAGTTTGGCCTCATAATTTGTAATGGCAGATCATTAAAGAGAAAAGTTAGAAATTAATGATACACATTTCAGTTTCAGACTTCATAACCATCAGATGATTCTTAAAAGTACTGATGCAAAAACTGTTTTGATCCTATCAACTGTCTAACTTTGTAAGACCAAAATATGTAAAAAGTACAGTTAGTAAAATAACATCACAAACACAGATATACTAAGCACTAAGTCAGCTATGCACCCTGAGCATCAGACACCATGCTTATGTATGCCTGAATCTAAAAGATAGAAAAACAAGTATATGGCACAGTTATCATCACTTGCACAGGGTGTTGTGTGTGTGTGTGTGTGTGTGTGTGTGTGTGTGTGTGTGTGTGTGTGTGTGTGTGTGTGGGGGTAGTCAGGAAGCATAGGCTGACACAAAAGGTGAGTGCATGTGAGTAAGAAAGAGAAACAGGCAGACATTTGGATAAAGTAACAAATAGACAGAATGAGCTTTAAGCCTCATGGCTGAACCATAAAACTGTTTTGTGTGTGTGTGTGTGTGTGTGTGTGTGTGTGTGTGTGTGTGTGTGTGTGTGTGTGTGTGTGTGTGTGTGTGTGTGTGTTTCCGTATGGGCCCTCCAGGTAAAATTTGTGTGTGAGTGTCTGCAAGAATACAGCCAAGCTCTGTACTAGCTCTACTTCTTGGTATGTCAGATAGGTGTGAGCCATGCTTGGTAGAAGTGGCAGTTCATCGTTGTCATACCCAACCACGAGAACTGGCTCTGCCAGGAGTTGCACTGGCATATTCACACCACAGTCAGATGCACTGCTGCTACATGAACATGGCTAATGTCTGCTGGATGAGCTCTCCTCCTGAGTATGCCTAGGACCATGACCCCATGTCTGGGTGTGGACAACTCAACCACTGATGGAGCAGTGAAAGTAGTGCTACTATGGGACTGTGAACAGGAATGGCCATGTTAGTTAACATCAGTTGATGTGGCTGACCTAAGCCCACATGGATGCCGTCCCCCTCCCAGCAGACGTTCTAGCACAGACACCACCCTTTTCAACATGTCATTCATTTGATCCATTGAATCAGCAACACAGTGGAGGCAGTCATGCATGCCTGTGCCGCATCTACAACCCTAAGCATTTCTCTGGAGGACCTATTGGAATGTGCCTGCACCTCCATTATGGCCTTAAACATATATTGAGTGGCACAGAAAGACACATCTGGATCAGGTGAAGGATGGGCAACAGGCCTCTTCTGAGCACCCCTAACAACCATCCTGCATGGCACCTTGCCAACACTTTGGCTATGGCCGAGTCAACTGGCATGAAGCAGCAGTAACCACACTATCCTCATCGAGTGATCAATATCTGAGAGCTCAATGGAATGGGTTGGCGTAGGCCTACTAGCTGTGTCCGATGGAATTATAGGGGATGGCTGAATGCTAACCTCAGTGTCAGATTCAACCTCTGTGCCCCCTGATTGTGCTTCTGTTTGCCCAAAATCATCAACAGAGTCTGCCAATACTCTGACATCAGGTGTTAAGAGTCCTACGCTTACACTGTCAGGATCACTTGTAATGATAAGCAACAAACACAGGAAAGAAATTAATACTAACACTACTACAGTCCAATATATCCTAACAAATTAACAGTAGTGCTACTATTACAGACAATACAGCAAAATACACAACAGTTCTAGCAACCACATCACACATATGGATAAAATAAATATTTCTTTGAACTGCTTAACAGCACTGATATAAAAATAAACCAGCAAATAAAAATTACCACCGCTAGCAAAAACTCAAACCTGTACTGTGATAAAAGGATGCCAAGCATGTAATAGTAAAAGTTTTACTCCAGGTTCAAGTGAGGCAGATAGTTTCTCCAAAACAAAGTCACTTGTATAAGAGTGAAAATGACGTCTATTCAGACCCAAAAAGACATTCAATTCAAAAGTTACTGGATACAAAAGTCTATTCAGACCCCATGAAGAAAATAAAACATGTATTGCTTCAGTAATCCTCTTGTAAGACTTATTATTTAACGAGGACTTTATTGAAACGAACCAAGGTAAGCGCTTTCGCTGCAAAGCTTTTTCAAACCATGAACTCCATATACATAAAAGCCAATATATATACCAACATCTAATTTGAATCAAAAATTAATTGGTTCAATTAAGCATTACAATAGGTTCAAGCTTTTAAAGAAATACGTCTTATATAAAACAAAATGTTAAAATACACTGAAAATACTTCTCAATAATCAGTTGTAAAAGTAATTTATATAAATGTATGAAATAAATAATACATATATATGTATGCTTGAAAAAATGTATATAAATGATTAATAAAAAATATATTCTCTCCTTATTACATACATATAAAATAATGCAACATTTCATATATGTGCAAAAATCATGAAAACATACTAAAATGCACTTATGGAATGTATATAAATAAATGATGAATAAATAAGATCTCTCCTTATTACATGTACATAAAAATACATTTCATATGTGTGCAAGAGTTGATTGAACTGAATTAAGATGGGCAGTTCTAGCCACTTTAGTTGTTTAAGGTTTTGGCAGTGGTGGGTTCTATAGGTGGAGCCAGTGGCGAATCTGGCAATATGATTGTAGCTATGAGACAGCTTACCTAGTTTGGATTTGTTTAGGTTTGAGAGTACAGGCGAGGCATATAAAAGAGTAGAGAGTAGGTGTAATCGGGCAATTCCAGTCCTAGCCAGTGGGGTTAAAAATGTCTTGTTTCTATACAGTGATCCAAGCTTCTTATTGATGGTCTGTATAGTTTTGTTGACCTGTAGGTCAAATTTGAGATTATTGTCTATGATAACTCCTAGCAGTTTGGTGTGATGATCTGGGAAAATAGTTGTACCGTTGTTAGATATGACAGAGAATGAAAGTGTGGTAGATCTACTAGTGGGGGAGAAGAGTAGAAGTTTAGTTTTATTGGGATTCAGAAGTAGGAGTTGGTTGGTGAACCAGTTCTCAATAGTGTTAAATGTATTTTGGGTTAAGGTTTGCAGTTCAGAAGGAGAGGTGGCTGAGCAGATCAGAGTGGAATCATCTGCATATTGAATGCAGGTAGCTTTAGGGATAGCAGTGTAAAGGTTGTTGATAAAAATAAAGAAGAGTAGTGGACCTAGTATGGACCCTTGAGGGGCACAAAGTGTGAGAGGTAGCTGGCTGGAGAGTTTGTCGCATAGTACCATCTGTTGTCTACCAGTCAGGTAGGACTCGAAACACTGGATAGCAGGCTTGTTGAGAGAAATAGATTTTAGTAAAATAATGAGAAGTTCATGGCTGACCATGTCAAAGGCTTTTGATAGGTCAAGAAAGAGGGCAGAGGTTAGCCTATTGTCATTCCTGTTTTGGTTTATGGCAGTAGTAAAGGAAAGGAGGGCTGAGGTGGTGCTGTGGTATGGCCTGAAACCATGCTGGGAGGTGGATAGTAAGTTATTCTGTGTAAGGTATTGCATTAGTTGCTTGTGTACACATTTTTCCATTATTTTGGCTAGGAGGGAAAGAATTGCAATGGGTCTATAGTTGGATATGTCTGAGAAGCTACCATCTTTATGGAGTGGGATGACATGAGATATTTTCCAGAGGGAGGGGATAGCATTTTCGGATAAAGTTCTATTGATGAGGATAGATATGAGATATGCAATGGCATCTGCAGCTATTTGTAGGTACTCTGCAGGGAGGAGGTCAGCAGCGAGGGTGGTAGGTTTTAGTTTTTTTAGAAGTGTTTTGATAAAACTAGTGGATATTGGTTGGAAGCTAAATCTGGGGTGATTATTGAGTAGATTAGGCATGTGGTTTAAGTTAGAGGGGGTTAGTTGATTTGCAAGGGATTGTATTGTTTCAGTGAAAATGTTATTAAAGGCACTAGCTATGGTCTCTGGGGAACTATGGGTGTAGTTAGCCGGGGTTGGGGTGATGGAATGACCTGGATGAAGTAGTTGATTATAGCCTGCTCAGAATTTTAGAGGGTTGTTATGGTGCTTTTGTAGGAGATTTTGGTAGAAGCTTTTTTTTTATCCAGTAAAATAGATTTTTTTGTATCATTCCTGAGTTGATGATATTTTAGATCGTCAAATGGGACTTTAGTTGTTCTCCATCTGGCCCAGGCTCTGTCTTAAGTTTTGATTTTAGCTTTGGTATCTTTTGTGAGCCATGGTGCTGTGTTTGATCTAGTTTTTATTGTACGTGCTGGAGCATGGGAATCAAGGATACTTAGGAATTTATTGTTAAAGTGATCTATGGCCTCCTCTAATGTTAGATTTTTTAGTTTTGACGAGTCACCTGCTTTTAATTCATTTTGGAATATAGCAGCTTCAAAGTTTTTCCTGTTTCTAACTGTTTTATATTTGGGCTAGTGAGGGTTTCCCGCCTTATGTTTTATGATATAGGTTAGACAATGGTCAGTGAGGTCATCAGGGAGAGTACCAGTTGTGTACAGTTGGGGTTGGTTTTAAACTAGGATCCAGTCTAGGATACTTTTCCTGTTGGTTGATTTGTTTATCCTAGTGGGAGAGGTTATGGTCTGTTTAAACCTAGATAAGTTTATATGGGTGAGGGGGGTCGGAGGAGCAGAGGTGCCGGTCGGTGTTAAAGTCACCAAGAACTATGGTTTCTTAGGGATAGGTAGTGGATAACCAGTAAAGGATATCTTCTAGGGTATTTAGGTTGTTGCCTGGTGGAATGTATGCACAGACAATGTTCAAGTGCTTGTTTTGGTTAATCTGTAGCTTGGTTATAACGAGTTCTGCGTTATTGAATTGGGGAGGTTGAATGGTGTCTCTATTAATGGTTAGAGTATTTTTGTAAAGGACTGCTATCCCACCTCCTTTCCTTGTAGCACAGTCTAACCTGTGAATATTGTATCCAGGAGGTAGTACCTCATTGTCGGTAGCACTGGGTTTTAGCCAGGTTTCCATAAGACACATAATGTCTGGGGAGTGGGTTGCTAGGAGGGTGTGTAGGTTGTAAATCTTATTGTCAATACCTCTAATATTTAGGTGAAATGCTAGGAGGGAACTAGTAGGAGCATACATTTTACTATACAAAATGTATTTAACAGTTGAGATAGATATGTAAGCCTACCTGGAAGTTCCTGCTGGGAAATACTTGTCCTCCCTAAAACAGCAGCACCAACATCAATTGCATGCTGTTGTGCACTTTCCACTGAGGTCTCTGGATCCTTGACAGTGGACAGGAACTCTTCATTTGGTATCAGAGGTCCTGTGACACACCTGATCATATGTCCTGCTCTGGCCACCTACTGCATTTACATCAGCCACTATATGCTACCGAGTTTGCATTCTACCAGACATATCCCCATATCCTCTCTCAAGCAGAAAGGCACCATGTCACCTAAATGCTTTTGACAATCACTTCATTCTCAGGGCCACTGAATGGGAGTTTGCATGGATTGGGATGCCTGGGTCTCATAGTCCTAGGTGACATAAAACACAAAAGAAGGATAATACACATAAGTATTGTAGATAAAAGCGGGTGATGTACCTTTAAGAAGCATTCCAGTCTATGGGCACATGCATGTAAATACTGAGCACGTGCAAACAAGATTGCCATTTTCAGTGAGCAGCCAGAGTGAAAGCATGTATGTGTGTTGCAGTCAGTCAGTTAGTTCATTTAAGTTTAATGTTCCAGTCCTTCATCCAGATGTGTTTTTTGTATAATAAACTACTTAAAAGAACACCCAAGCCTCATCATCTTATTTGAATACACAAGACGAGCGACATGGTGTGAGAATGGAATATGAAGTCAAAACCATGAGACGCACAGTTAGTAATAGAAGAAAATATATGAGTGGATCATCCAAAGCTTAAACAACTCTCAAACAGGTCAGAAATGAATTTCCAGGCACTAAAACTTGCTTAAATGAATTTTTATGCAATGAATATAAAACAAAGCATTCAAAATGCTCAAAACAAATTTCTAATTATATGAAATGTTCGAAACTGTGACACACTGATAAAAATATTCAAAATACTTATGATAACACTCAAAATAACTTCTGAATCACATAAAATGTATAAGAAAGGGAAAACTACAATATTTTTTCACAATGTACTACTTTTTTATATTAACTAAAGCTATTCAAACTATCCAACATGTGCAAAGTGTTGGCAAGTGTATGCAGTATTACAGTGCAGTTATTTCACAAAGTACAGTTATTTCAAAGAGATTATTGTGCATTTGAATATTATTACAAATACCTGGTATGTGTATGTTCGTACATAATTATAAGGGCCAAGTTTGCACTATATCTAAAAGTAATTTGTGGGCATGGCAGAACGATTTCACAGACCCAGTCCACCTGTGTTTGATAAGAATATTGCAGAAAATTGGTGAGTGTTTCAGCAAGAGTATGATATTTTTCTGACAAAGATGCACATACAAAGCATTTACTCTGCTTAATTTAGCTGATTCAGAAGCCATCAAAGAGAGCGTTCATTTGTGTATGCACCTGCTATGTTTGCAGGGGAGGGGAAGATTGTCATATTGTGGCACAGGCTGAAATGCGGGAAGACTCTAAGTGTTTAAAATGTAAATTTAGAGACGTGCAATCCCCAAACAAATGTTATAATGGAAAGACACTTATTTGACACAAGAGATCAAAAGCCTGGTGAAAGTTTTGTCGCATATTTAACTGACTTGAGAAATAAGGCTAAAATGTGCAGATTTTGTGATCTGAGAAATGAGTTGGTAAAAGACTGGCTTGTGTGTGGTGTTAATAATGAGGCGGTGAGAAAGATTTTCCTTCAAGATAGTGATTTAACTTTGAACAAGGCCATAGAGATTTGTCAGATATATGAGCTTACAGAAAAGTACACAGATATGATTACAAATGAGAAAAGCATGCTTGCAGCTTCTTCCAGTGCTAATGTTGATAGTATACAACACAAGATTAAAAGATACAGGCCTAAGGGTGGGGTTCCTATGAAACCCAGAGCAGTTTCAGTAAAACCCAGGGCACGTGCAGTAAAGCAAAGGGGTGACTCAGCAAAACCTGTAACAAGCCTCATAGTCAGCTGTAGTAATTGTGGATGTACTCATGAGCCCAAATGAGAAAAGTGCTTAGCTTTTCCAAGAATTCATTCAGATGCTACAAATATTATATAGTAATCCATACACTACGCTATACATCAATAGGACTTATTCTAACAGAATACAGATTAAAAATGGTACTCGTCAGGGTTGTCCCATGTCCCCCTTATTGTTTAACCTATATCTAGAACCCCTATTTTTATATATCAAGCAAAATTTGTATCATAATGCACCAATAATTTATAGGAATAAAATATTAATGTCAGCATTCGCCGATGATCTTATTATTTATTGTACAACCCCAATTTCAGACAGTGAAAAGATATTAAAGCTCATAAACAAATTTTCAGTAGTTTCTAATTATAAAATTAACTTACAGAAAACGAATATCTTCCCATTAAGAACCCCAAAGCCTTTTTCATTAATGGCCCTGATGGGGAAGTTAACATGTAAAGAAAATATTAAATATTTGGGTATCAACTTCTACGGATAATAAGGACTTTTATAACAATAATGTTAAACGAGTATGGGAACACATAATAGCTGATTGTGACAGATGGAAGAATTTAAAACTACCGGTATTAGCAAAAGTATCAATAGTGAAAATGAATATACTACCACGAATGTTATACATATTTAGGTCTGCCCAATTATCAATTTCAAAAACAGTTTTGAAACAAATGCATAAAGATCTAGCTAAATTTATCTGGAACCCAAAAGAACTAGAATATCTTATGAGAAATTAATGACCCCTAAAACAAGAGGGGACTTGAGCTACCAAACTTTGAAGCATATTATTTGATTGTAAACGCTAATAAAATTTTAAGAATTGCTAATTATGATGTAACGAATACAACATGGATACCAACTTGGGTGGTCTTGAATCATAAGCATATTTTGGATAGGAAAATAAATCCTAAAGCATTGCCCTTTATGGACAAAATTAGTCTGATAAAATATGGGGTCATGGACCACATAATAACCTGTGTCTCATCTTTGCAAACTTTATTTCAGTCCGTAGATTTATTGCAATATATGATGGTTCTTCAACCTTTCCACAGGAATCCTAATTTTAAACTAAATAATCAGCTGATCGATCTCAGCAAATTTCCATTAATACTTAATCTGACTCTATTTGATGTTTTTAATAAACTTGACTTATCGGCTTTACAAATTAGACAGGAAATGAATCTACCTAGAAGTTACATTGTTATAATGAGACAAGTTAAAGAACTTGCCTTGAGCTACTTTAGGAACTTTAAACCTGCAGCCGGATTTGTGGATAAGTGCTCTGAATTGTGGCAAGCTATCCAACAAGACACTAAATTTATAGCAACTGCATATAAATTAATTAAGGATTTGAAATTTCAGGACAAAATTTTGCTTTCAGAGTATTGGGTAAAACGAGTAACAGTAACAGACAATCAGATATTAAAAGCAATTGATATAACTAGGAAATCAGTTTCTTTTCAAAAACTGATGTACACGCAATTGATGATTTGGAACAATGCATATTACACACATCTTAGATTACATAAATTTAACCCTAGGAATTCTCCAATTTGTCCATACTGTGCAGATCAAACAGCGGATCTTCTTCATATGTTCTGGAGTTGTAAATGCGTATATAAACTTTGGAACTCTCTTAAAGTACAACTGCAAAGATGGGTTATCAAAGTTCTACACTGTCATGGGAATTTATGATTCTACACATTCCTCCAAGAGAGCTTTCCAGATCGCAAACTATTATTTGTATGAATATTTTTTGCTGATGAAACTCTATATAGCCACAAATTGGCTAGAACCACATAAGACATCATGGAATAATTTTAAGCTTGTGGCTATAAAGCATATACTAGCACATAAATTACTTCTGAAACAAACTAACAAAAATATTAATAACCCGAAAATATGGGAAAAGGTCTTCAGTATTATATTAGCATGATACTGATTTTAGGAATATATTAAATATAGGAAGCATTTCATGTAGATATTGTATAAATGGTTTGTAGTAGTTATAGTGTATTATGTGTGTGATGTTTATTGTATTTTTGTAATGTTTTTGGAAAATATATTTCAATAAAAATTTATTATGGAAAAAAAAAGAAAAGTGCTTAGCTTTTGGTCAGCAGTGCAACACATGCAAAAAGTGGAATAATTTCAAAAGGCTCTGTAAATCTAAAGGGGCACATTCTTTTATTAAAATAGAGCATTCAAAGAGGCAAGTTGATCAATTAGAAAGCTATGACCCTACTTTTTAAGTTCATGTGTGTTTATGCTTGGGGAAACAGTCGATGCAGTAGACTTATGGGCAATGAGAGAAGTGTTTTGTACTGTTTGGACTAACGGGAGACCTACAGAGTTCAAAGGAAATACTGGCTCAAAGTGCAATCTTATGTTAGCAGAAATGTTTGCTAGAGTAAAATCTGTTGAAAAACTTGATTTAGAAAAAGTGCACGAGGCTTGTTGCTTATGGTGGTGAAGAAATTAAAACCAAAGGCTCAGGAGTGCTTTCATGTTACTCTACTGGGAACAGCTATAACTTCCAGTTTTACATAGTCAAGATACATGTGCAGTCATTATTAGGCCTCAAAGACAGTATGAAAATGGGACTGCTGTCATTTAATAAAGACATCCACCGTATGAATGATAACAGCTCAAATTTTACCCAAGCTTTTTTTTTCTAAGTATGCTGATATTTTTGAAGACAAGCTAGGCAAACTCTCCGTTGTGTACTCCATGAAGTTAGACTGTGAGGTAAGCACAGTCATCAGACCAGGATGGAAAGTTCCAGTAGCTATGCAGAACAGAATCAAAGCCAAGATAGACAGAATTGTACGCCTAGGAGTAATTTGTCCAGTAGAAAAAACAACTGAATGGGTATCTTCCATGGTAGTAGCTCATAAGAAAAGCTCAGATGATATTAGAATATGTATTGATCCAAGAGATTTGAACAGTGCACTAAAATGACCTTGTCATCCAATGTGCACAGTCGAGGAAGTTGCTGCCCTCATGCCAAATGCCACAGTTATTTTCTGTCTTAGATGCAAAAAGTTCATTTCGGCAAGTTTTGCTTGATCAAAAATTTTCATTGTTAGCCACATTCAGAACACCTTTTGAAAGGTACAGATTTTTGAGAATACCATTTGGAATAAATTATGCCAGTGAAGTCTTTCAACGTGCGATGGAACAATTTTTTTCTGGCTATCCATGTGCTATAATAGTAGATGATATTCTTGTGGGAGATAATGGTGAAGTCGAAAATGATAGAAACCTCAGGAAAATTCTGCAACATGCTCATGAAGTGAATCTTAAACTG